>NC_135550.1:14125907-14280907 GCF_964340395.1 Glandiceps talaboti | reverse complement strand
TGAAAAGCCGGTGTGTTGACAAATGTAATGTATTCCTGGAAAATGACCAAAGTTGATCGGAATACCCCCCTGGAAAACTGATGGAAGTTCCTGGAATTTTATTTAACTTGTATGAACCCTGGATAAGGATAGATATGGATCCTATATTCCTGGTCTCAGCATAAACTTATTTTCGTGATGAGACTTAAATAGTCCAGCAAATTAACAATGGAGGGTTTGTGTATTAGTCCTGTCCCCACGTGGTATTTTGAATCGGTTCAAAATTTAATCTAAATCTCCTGTCCCCAAATGCACCAAATTTTAGTTGAATTGGTTCAAAACCACTGCAAAGCAATTCAAAGTAAGTCAATTCAAAACTGACGCAAAGTGAAGAGATTCAAAATATATCATCCATAGCACAGTTTTCTTTTGAGGACAGACACCAGTTTCAAACCGATGAATCGATTCAGTTTGCATCAGTTTCAAATCAATTCACGTGGGGACAGGTCTGTTATTATAACAGGGTCCATTGAAGTCAAAGACAGTATGTGATATTGACACTCTTATGCCTATGATCTATTCATTGAAATCCTTCATTGGCAGTGTGGAAGAGGTGACATAAAAAAAAAAAAAAAAAAAATTATATATATCGTGTCATGTTTGTTACAAGGTATCCCCAAAGACTAATGAACAATGTAATGATAGGACATGGTTAGCTCTTGCGGCTTGCCTTGATGTTACTATCTCAAGAAGTTCTCCACACCAAGCCCCAAAGACTAAGACTTAGTGTTAATATCTCAAGGAGTTCTTCACACCAAGTCAAGGCTGATTCATGTAGAAGTACACAAATGTGTTTTTTTGAGTTTGAAATTACTACCGGCAACTTTGCTTAAATTTAAGTGGCTCTTATATAAAGCTATGGCCTCACTTGACTTTGAATTAGGAGGATTAACCAATTACAAGTGCCTTAAAGTCAATATGAGATCCACTTAGATTGTAGCAGGAGTAGCAATGGTTGTAATTTCAAACTCAAAACACATTTGTGTGCTGCCTTGACGCGGCGTGGTGTGGAGAGCTTCTTGAGATAGTAACACCAAGACAAGTCTCTTGGCCAACACACATAAAAAAAATGTCTCACCGTGCCTTGTTGTGGCAGCCTTTCATTGCGTCGATGCAGTAAGGTCGTATCTGCCTATTCAATTACATTGCAGATAGGACCCTTCTGCACTGATATTAAAAGAGTTATAATAGGGCCTCATCGTTGTTCTCAAAATATCAAAGTAAAAGTTTTTATGGGGTTTGCCTAACCACATGAAGTCTTAAAATGTCGTACATTGTGTTCAACAGTTCAATATACTTGCTGAAACTCGATGAAAGTGGTATTTCCAAAATGCCTGAACAACTGCAGAAATTGCCAATGTCCAGCAATTATACACAAATTTCCATTGCGAAAGCAAACTAGGGAGTGATCTGTTTTTACGTTTGATAACATCTTATGCCCACAACAAATAATCCCTGTACAGTGGAAACTCAACACGAAGCACACAAAGACTCCCTATATCAGTGTATAAATGCAACATTGCGATAGCTGCTGAGAGATGCTGATCTTATTTGTAATGTTGATATTTTTGCACTAAGCATGTAATTCTCTACCCTTTCCATATGAATAACGGAAAACAGTTTTGGGAAACAGCCAAACATTTCACCTGACAAGGCACTATAACTTTTAAGACCATAGTAATCCTGTACGATCTAAACTTTACTGTGTCTCTTTTATTTCTTCAACAGGAAGGATGAAGGAGACAAGTACTTACTGCTTGAGAGAATGCAACGAGCCCAACAAGGTTGTTGTTCACCTAAAGGCAATGGAGAATCTGATGACAGTGGGATAGAGAACAACAGCGGTGTCCCATCACCGTCTCCCAGCGGCGGGGAATCAAGTCCCGGCTACTCCATCTATAACTCACCCGGATTCATGACTATCACTGAAATAGAAACCATGGACATCAACGGTGAAATTGAAACTCAACTTATTGCCGACCCTGTCAGACATGTAAAGACAAAGAAGGTTGTTAAACCTAAAGAGGAATCAAGTGTTAGCTTTGTTGGACTTGCTAACAAAGAGGAAGTCAAAAGTGAAGTTAAAAGTGAAAGTGCAACAGTTACTGTGATCAACTCTGATGTTGTAGAAAATATTGAAATGGAGGACGTCAGTGAACAACAACCATCAACTTCATTAGAGACAAAGTGCGAATTAGTTGAGGACGACAAGCAGGACAATGACAAAAGTAACATTCTGAGACTAGATTCAAATTATACCCAGAATGGATCACCTGGCAGTGATCTGGACTCTGTTAGTAGCGCCAGTGATATCAGCTCCGTCACGTCCCCACCTGATATGTTCTCCTTTGAAACCAAAGATCAAAAGACATTGCCCATCATCGAAGATGATGATGAAAACATGGATGAAAGTATGATCAAAGACTTGCTAGAAATAACCAAAGATGACTACAAGAAAGACAGTAGTGCCAAGACGAAAGCAGTTGCCGGCTCAACTGATCATACAAGTGTTGTATTCACTGTGTCAAGTCCGGCAGACTTTCCAGCCACGAGTCCGGATCCCAAGGTGTCATTGGCAGATAGCCCATCTTCTGTGAATAGTAATGGATCAGATAGTCCCCTGTCTGTAGATAATGTAGATAATGAGACAGAGGGACCAGGCTCTCCAGATAGTATAAGTGCTTTCCTTAATAGTCCGTTCAGTCCAGCTAGACAATTTTTAGACTCTGAATTGAGTGATATTGTTGATAAACTTGGCACTGAAGGTATGGGTGACCCAGCAGATATATTTTCCAGCATCTTAGGCAATAATAGCTCACCGTTCGGATTCTCTTCCTCTATCCCTGCCGCTAAAGTCACTACGATAGTGTCGGGAGACAGCCTCAAGGGTTTCCCACCAGGAATACTAGAAACCACCATCCATAAGTTGGACCCAGCTCAGATATCCAGCAAAAATGAGAAAGGCGATAGTGATGTGCTTCCTGATGATATAGCAGAGTTTTCCATGGAATTCTGTGACAAACTTGTGGATCAAATGGCAGAAAATGCCATATCTCAACTGGGAGGGACAAACATCGATTTGACCGAAATGCCGGAAATACCAAAAAGCATGTTGGCCTTGATGTGTCAGACACAGCCAGTTCCTTCTGATACTAACCAAGCTAGTGCATCAAGTGCTAACACTCCAAATGGACAAACTGTTGTTGTCAATTCAGCTGGAGACACATTTGTTCCTCCGCCTCCACCTGTGGAAGTCAAGGAAGAGAGTGCAGAAAATACACCCATACAGGAGAGATGTCCAACTTTGTTTAAGCATCTCACAGCTCAGTCTGCGGTGGAGCAAAATGCCAGGCACCAACCGCAGCAGCAGCAGCAACAGCAACAACAGCAACAACAACAACAACAAGGATCTATGTTAACTTCAGAACAACAAGTTACTGAGGAAATCTCCAAGTTAGATATAAGGGACTCATTAAAGACACCGTTGTTGAGAGCACTGTTGACAGGTGACCAGGCAAATCCATTGTCCACAGATAAAGTTCAAGGTTGTTTGGGTGAAATGGTTGGGCCTCTCACACCCATGGAAAAACAAATCACAGACACCATCCTAGAAATGGAACAGCATAGCGGTGAATTTGTTCACACCGCCGCTCTGGCAGAGCTACAAGTTGAAAATAACAATATTGCGCAACAGGCTGATCTGCTCATGCTGCAGGACCAGCAAAGGCAGCGGCATTTATTGGAACAGCAGCACAAGGAATTGCAGCATTCTTTGCTTGAACAACATAATTTGGAAAGGGATAATCTTGAACAAAAACTTAAGAAGCAACTGCTTTTACAACAACTACTTCAACAGCGGTCACAAACGCATCTGGAACTTGAACACCAAAAACTTCTTGATGAGAGGCAACATGAACAGTTGCAGGAACAGTTGTTGACTCATTTAAAGGAAAAGAGACAATTGTTGCAACAGCAATTACACCAAAGGAGGCTTGTGTTGCAGCAGCAACAACTGCAACAGCAACAGCAACCACCCCAGCCCATCTATCAACATCAACAGCAGCAGCAGCAGCAAACACAGTTTCCTGCACAGCCGCAGTGCCCACCATCTCAACCCTCAACCCAAATACCCAAAACATCAAATTCGTTGCTTCAGCAGTTTTTGCAACAACCTTCCCAAATCATCCCAGAATCAGACATACAAGGACTGGTTCAACAACCTCAGTGTCAGCCACAACAGCAACAGCAACAACAACAACAACAACAACAACAACAACAACAACAACAGTACAATAGGCAAATGGGTAACATGCAGGAAATGCCTTCATTAAACCACAATTTCCTAAATTCACAGAACTCTACACCCCAACAGCAACAGTTTGTGAATAGAAATCCTACGCAGTTCAGTAATGGTCAGCAACATGTGCAGCAGCAACCCCAGCATTGGCAGCAGGGGTTGCAGCAACAAATGAAACAATCGCATCAACAGCAGCAACAGCTGCCACAACAAGTGAATGTTGCACCCGACCAACAGTGCCAACAAGATCAGCCGTTTCAATTTCAGCAGTCACAGCAACAATACCCACCCCCCTTGTCGCACCAGGGACCATTTGAAAGTGGAGAACAACAACTGCCCACACATCTATCACAGCAAATTATCGACTATAACCAACAGTTGACAGAACCAATGACATGGTCCAGACAAAGTCACACGTTGTTCAGCGGTAATCCGCAACAGCTGAAAAATGCAAGTAAAGATGATTTTGCATTCCCTGTACAGCACTAAGAGATGTTCAAGCTTAAAAAAATAAGGAATACTAGCTTACGCATCTCTCAATTAAGACTGGAATTTTTTTTTAGAGTAAAACAGGAGGTAGCATATTAGAACTGATTTTTTTAAATGATAAAAAACTTTAGTGATGATGAAATACTGCTAGAGTATATAGAATAGTTATGTAAATGTTTTTGTTTTCTGATACCTCCGATGAGACATTTATTTGTAAATTCCAGAACTTTCGACAAAATGAAAATGCTCATTACAACAGTTAGAATATCAAGTAATTAACATTGGCAAATGTGTACTTAAGTTAAAATGACCTCAAGTATAAAGAAGCTCAGCTATATTAGCACTGTAAAAGCTTCTTCTATTTTAGTTCTTGTTTTCTTTGTTTTGCAAAATGTAACCAAAAAAAAAACTTCAAAAGAAGGGGAAAAAAAAGAAAAAAAAATTGTATGTAAAAATTAACCAAAAAAAAAAAAATGGCTTGACCTCGTATATATACTACTACGAATATATGTTATTGGTGCTGTTCTAGTTTTCTTTCCTCCAATTCAGAAGGTTTCCTGATTGTTTTGTGTCAATCTAAAAGAGTACATAGCATACATAGAACTTTTACGAAGATCATGTAGTTAAACTATACATGTAGTAATGTCTTTTTTTTGAAAAACTTTTACTTGAAAAAAAAAAGAGAAAATGGATTATTTTTCTGATCAGAAAATGTTTGATTTCGTTTATTGTAATGTATTGCTGTATCCTGATGTCCCAAGTGCAATGATTAATTTAAGCAAAGATAATGTGTCAGGTTATTTTTGAACCCATCAATATTTTGTGTAGTTGTAGCTGATGGCCTTTTTTAGTGTTGTGAGCAAATATTTTGAATCTGTCATTTGTGTGTTTGTTTGTGTGTGTCTTTTTTCCCACCTCCACAGTAGTATATGTCGTCAGCCATCATACTTCAAGGTATTTTATCAGGTATTTCCAACATAAACTAGTTTTGTTTTTGTTTGGTGTTTTCTCACCTTTGTTGATTGTTGTTATGTCCAGGTGCCTTCACGTCGTTGTAGTCAATATGGGGGGGTTCTGAAAAAAAAAAAATATTGAAACAGTTTTCACACCCACCTAATAATTCAGTTTCATATCGGCTTTGTAAAGAATGATAACGAAAGCAAAGAAATCAGACGTTTTACTTCCAGTACAACTTTCCTCACACTGTTTAATTAATTACAAGTTATCCATAGTGCAAGCTAGCATTGAAATCAGAGTTTGAAAATTGTCTGCAACCAAATCATAATTTTTGATGTGTACTTTTTAATAACAACTAGGGAATTTACATCAATGGGATATCAAAACTTTCTATAGTTCTGACCGAAACATTTTTGATAGCCATTTTGTTACATTTTGTAGTGACTTGATGTTAGTTGGTACTTCCATGACCATATTGAATTGCATGGTGGTAATGTTGTATTTATGGTGGGTATACACTCTGTAATGAAACATAATGAGAGAGATCTTTATTTGCTTAATTATGTGTGTGTGTATCAAAGACTATGGCTACATCCATAATTTACGCATCAGGCAATTCAATATTTTATACTCCATTTAGTTCTCAAACCTAACAAATTTGCAAAGGAACAATCTTTAAATAACTGCTATTACAGTTTATGTCTGTAATCACGGTAGATTTGATATGATTGGATTTGAATTCAGATAATGTTTAAACACTGCTTTCAGAACTGTTCTCGTAGTTTTAGTGTTCTGTCATGCTGAATTGATGTTGAGTTCTCTTTGACCCGACACTGAGTTCCCTTTGACCTGACACTGAGTTCCCTTTGACCTGATGCCGAGTTCCCGTTGACTCGACACTGAGTTCTCTTTGACCTGAAACTGAGTTCCCTTTGACACTGAGTTTCATTTGACCTGACACTGAATTTTCTTTGACCTGATACTGAGTGCCCTTTGACCTAACACTAAATTCTCATTGACCCGACATTGACTTGACACTGACCCAACACTAAGTTCTCTTTGACCTGACACAGCGTTCTCTCTGGATATCATGATAGATACACAAAACAACAACATAAGTTGACCCTTTGTTGCATCTTTATTTTCATTTGCATTGAAAATGTAATGTAGGAATTCAAAAACTTGATGTAGAAAAGTGTTGTTAGCTCTGCTCTAAGTAGGTATTAATGAATGGTGATATTTTGGAGTGTCTCAGCCACCAGTTTATGTAATCTTGATGTGTTTGTTTGTTTGTTGTACTTTTCTGTTAAATGCACAGCATTGTAGGTAATAGTCTGTTTTCAAAGAAACAGCATAAAATATGACATGGCTTAACCAAAAATAAAAACAGCAAAACCAAAATGTGGGCCTGCTGGGTAGATGTAACTAAAACTGCGTAGTATGTATTTAGAGCTGCTTAAAAGCACGTAGTAGTCTAGCCTTTCTTAATGTGCTTGTCTTTTATGATATTAGAGTAATATCAACTTTTGTAGCATTCCTTTATTGTAGCCAAGGAAAAAATATTACAAATGATTGCTTGACAAGAAAATATACACTTCATATGTAAAGCTTTGGTTGCAACAATTCTGCTTGCTTGTGATTCCCAGTGACAACCTATGGATTAATTTTTGTACTCTAGTTGATGACCAGTCTCCATGTTTTAAATACAGGTCAAATTCTCAGTGATTTCATTGTTCGGCTGCCGTAGATGGTTTAAACCTCTACCCAGCTTATATAATAATGTTATAGAGAAAAGAAAAACGAGAGAAAATTCTGGAGAAATAAATCTTCACGTAACTAAGGCTCTTCATATAATGAAGACTTGGCAAACTTTTTTTGTGCTGAGATTTTACAATATGAAAGTCCTTGTAATGGGCCAAGGATTAAAAAAAATGTGATAAGATGCCCTTTTATAGTTTTTATGTGAGTTAGGTATTATACTCTGCTGATTTGTTTTTAAGGCTAAAAGAGTGAATGCTTTGAGTTTCATTGTCAACACTGCTAGTGGTAAAATGGTCTGAGTTGGAGACTTTGGTTTGGATGTTAAATATCAAAGTCTTTGAGCCAAGAATGCCATTGGTCCAGGTCATGTCAGGATTGTCATTGGTTCAGTTCGTAAGTCGAGATGATTGGTCCAACATGTTAGAAAAAACTGTCATTGGTCCAACATGTAAATCAATGCAAGACTGTCATTGGTCCAAGTTGTAAATCAATGCAAGGCTGTCATTGGTCCAACTTGTAAATCAATGCAAGGCTGTCATTGGTCCAACTTGTAATCAATATAAGACTGTCATTGGTCCAAGTTGTAAATCAATGCAAGGCTGTCATTGGTCCAAGTTGTAATCAATGCAAGGCTGTCATTGGTCCAAGTTGTAAATCAATGCAAGGCTGTCATTGGTCCAAGTTGTAAATCAATACAAGACTGTCATTGATCCAACTTGTAATCAATGCAAGACTGTCATTGGTCCAACTTCTAAATCAATGCAAGACTGTCATTGGTCCAACTTCTAAATCAATGCAAGACTGTCATTGGTCCAACTTGTAAGTCAAAATTGTCATCAGTCTGAGAGGTCCAGTGATTGGTCCACTTGTGTAACAACTTGCTACAAGCATATTACATAAGAGGAAACAAGGACTGGATCTTTTATGGCTAAATTGTCATTGGTTCAACTCATAAATCAAGATTAGTTTAAAGTCTTGAGTTAGAAAGACTGCTACCTGTCCAAAAGTTATCTTTAAGTTGGCATTGATCAAACTTTAAAATACAAGAATTGGACTACCATTTGACATGCTCTTGATTTCTCAATGATCCCTTGTATAAAAGCAAACACTAACTTACATTGGATTTAATAACTGTCAACCCGACCAGAAATCAGTGACCACACCACAGCATAGCTTGCCAATGAACCAAGACTGTCTTTTTTTTGCCAATTTTTTAGAACACTACCAAAGTGATGTACATTATCAAGGATTTACTGACTTGCAATGTAGACTTGTCATCCACCTGTATAAAGTATAACAAAACCTTCCCAACTAAAAGTTGAGGTCAGTAAATTTGACACAAGGATCTGACTTTAAAAGAAAAAACTATTATTTTGAGTACTAGCTGGGTATATAATAGTCCAGCAAATTTACTATTTGTCACCAAGAAAACAAAACAATACTTGCCAGGGCTAAAAAAAAAAAAAAAAAAAAAAAAAAAAAGCTGTGATTTTTGTAGATTTAAGATGGGATAATGCCAATAAAAAAGGGAATCCCTTGGAAAAAATATTACTCCAACAAATTATATGTATGGTTGATGGTTATACACTGCAAAGAGTACATTGTTTTAGTAGTCGGCTAGTAATCAAAAGTAAAATAAACATATTTATAAGACAGAGAGAAAAAAGTAGAATAGTACGAATGGTAATTTGATATAAACTGAAAATAATTTAAGAAATGTCAAGAGAACCTGGAAATGTATCTTAGTTGAAAATTAGTTAGTTGTTCAAATCATGCCATTGTATCTATAAAAAAAAGAATGGGGGGCAAAATAGTGTAATAATAATAATAATAATAAGCTAATGAAGAAAAACAGAATTGTTCATATTTTTAAAGAAAAACAAAATACAGAGATGTTTTTCTTCTTGTGTTATCTTTTTATTTGTGAATGGAGTAGGTCACTTTTGTAATTATAGTCCCAACAAGAGACGAGAGAGTATGTATGTAACAATTGGAAATAGTTTTAAAATTTTAAAAATTAAAAAAAAAAACATTGAGCAAAGGAAATGAAAAGTGAACAGGGTGCTACTGAGAGAGTGATTTAATTATTAAATTCTACCATGTGGTAGCCTGATAATGAAAAAAAAAATGTATCTTCCATTATTTTGTAGGCCCTCAAAGTCTAATTTGCATTTTTTTTAATGTATTCGTAATACAGTGTAGGGTTTTTATCAGCATGCAGTTAATAATATACTCTCACTAGCTGTCTCATTGCCTTCAACTGTTTGTACAGTTGTCATTTAATGCCAAGTACTCCAGATAAGTAGATTTCAAAAACTGCTAGCTAAAAATGCCCCCCTCCCTCCCTCCCCTCCTCACCCCTTTTGTAGAAATGTTGTGTAAATAAAGAAATATCTTAATTTGAATATTAGATTGCTATATTTGTATTTTGGTTTTATCTTTGGTGATATGTGATAAGTGATTAAAATTGGTATCATATTCACAAAGAATTCCTTGTCTCATCCTTAATTATGCCTTGGAAATGAAAGAGTTGTTTTCTGTGGTTGTTGCAGCGCATTGCTGGTGACCATTCACTGGCTCTGTTTGATACAACAGCCACAGAAACTAATAAGAAACTTAACATGCTACACTTTAAGATAGCAATACAACAGTTTCTTGCTACATTTTAGTCTGAATGAAATAGTAATACATTTAAATGTACAGCAACTACATGCAGACATGCTGGCACCAGTATTATGCAGTTGGCACATGGCATGTAGCATGTTACTTCTTTCCATTCAGACAAACTGTAGCAAGAAACTGTACTCATTCAATCTTGCTATCTTAAAGTGTAGCATGTGCAGTTTGTTATCAGTTTCTGAGTGGTTGTATCAAACAGAGCTAGTGAACAGCAACCTGTAATGCATTGTAATTGATTGGTAAATTGATTGATTGATTGATTGATTGATTGATTGATTGATTGATTAATTTACTGATTGGTTGATTGGTTTAGTGATTGATTGATTTACTGATTGATTGATTGATTGATTGATTGATTTCCTGATTGGTCTTTGGATTTGTAAAGCACCATTTTCCACTAGGACATAGTTTTTTATTGTTAGGTTGCGTGAGTGACTGGATGATTGTTTGTTTGTTTAATTTACATCACTTGACATTGATTATATTTTATCAGATTTTGGTGTCAGATACCATTACTACGATTATGAGAATTGGATTAATAGGAAACATGTCTTTAATATATAGTTCGGTAGAAGTTATGAAAGCCAGTCCTTATTAATGAAGGAAGGTTTTCATTTTCGACATAAAACAAAAAGTTTGAAAATGATTTTAGCGTTGGAGACCATTATTTCCATGATATATTGTGAACGTGGTGCCAGTCAAAGAAAGCAGGATTTGCACAGTTTTTTTTTCTTCTACTTTTGTGTTGAATATAAAATGTTGAGTGTGTTTTATTCCCAATGTTTGTCTGTTTTCAAGTAATTCTCAAAGAGTACATTATCAGGTATTATTGCTCCACCACACGTGTAAACATTCATCCGTTTACCTCCATGTTTCAGAGAACAAAAGAATGATCCTATGTGATCCTTATGGCTCTACTGATAAAGATAAAACTAACATGGTAACGTGGGATTGTAACATGGCCTTTTTAAAGTTAGTAGTTAAATGACGAACTAACTCACTGATGTAGACGCAGATTGAGAAAGGTCGAAAAATGGTTTGTTGACAGCAAATAGATATGGTACTAGGTCAGAATAGCACAAACTAAGCCTGGACAGAGTTGAGAAGAATCGTGCGTGACCTTGTAGAATGGCCTTGACGTAGCTGGCCCCAACTCATCAGCTAACTATTAGCTTGATGGTGCATACACAAAGGCATTTCCCAGTTAAATTAGATTTGACAAATGGAAAGTGGAGTGAAGGGATGAAACCATTGTGTCAAATTGTGCATTACTAATAGCACTGTCACACAATAGCCACGCCTTGATCGATCCTGTATACGGTATTTGTATCATAGGGGGCGTGTTGCTGGTTGGGGTCACTTCAGGATAAACCCCAAGAGGCAGGTGTACCAGCTTTACTGTTCCTTTCCTTCTTTTCTAAAACGTGAAAACAGGGAAGGACCCGATATATCATTAACACGTCATGTATGTAAACTGACTCTGGTAAATACTTCAGTGGCAAGAGTTCAGGTCTGGGACACAATATTGAAGGCATAGAAAGGACAGGAAGTGAATGTTTGCTTTGGTATAGCTAGTAAGCCCCCAAGGTTGAGGGTTCGTTGCCAAGATATTATCGTGTGAGGACATTGAACTCACAGCCATCACACGTATCGCTATATATTATACTAAATATATTGGGCTATGATAACATGAATTATTTCCAGTTCTGTTTATAGATATATTTGATATTTATTACACATTTTTATATGTAATACATTGGTCCTAGAATGACAGACTACATATGTATCAAATATACGCTGAATGGCTATACTTTTAATACTCACGTATTTCCCCCCTCGATATATCAAATGAAAGGCCTGCTGCATACGGTACTAGTCGGTGACCAACCGCAACTGCTGTTATTTTAGGGAAACGGTACCATACAGGCGTCTCGGACATTGTGGGCAGTCTATATTTAGAAACTTTCAGGGAATTCGTTTATTGGCCTCTTTTGTTATCAAAAGGGCTCGTAAATAATTCTATATGGAGTTAGCAGAGGATGTACCATGATTTGGTCCAATTGTACGTCAATGAAAATACAAATTAAAAATAAAATAAAATAAAGGTGTTACATAACACTAGCAAATGCAGATAAAGTTTATGATAATGTTTACCTTTATTATCTGTTTACATGCCTATGATAGAATAATATCCTTATTTACATTCTCTCATTTGCAGACTCTTATTCGCATCATCATCATCATCATCATCAGCATCATCAGCATCATCATCATCATCATCATCATCATCATCATGTACACATTAATGCTATAGACGTTGGATATTCTTTTACAGCGTCGAGACGTGATATTTTTCTACCCAGATACATGTTTAGATATTCTAATTGTATAAATTATAATGAAGAAAGACTGACTGATGTTTCACATGTGCAGATGATATTCATTGATTAATCCTTACCCCCGGTATTACTGTAACAGCGCATGTCTTCGATGCGCAGAACTGTGGAGAACTGTGGAGTATTTTTTTAATAGTTGCTGTCACGTATAATCCCGGTGTACAATCCATGCATAGTTTACAGACAATATGGCCTCCCTTAGGCTATCTGGAGAACAATTCATAAAAGTACTCTCTCTCTCTCTCTCTCTCTCTCTCTCTCTCTCTCTCTCTCTCTCTCTCTCTCTCTCTCTCTCTCTCTCTCTCTCTCTCTCTCTCTCTCGAATTTTCAGCCAAACATTCACAATAAAACGCACTCTTCTGTGTGTGTGAAGTTCTGAATCTTCGGATTATTTTATGATATTCTGTGCACAATAGTGGCATTCAGTTTTAGAAAAAAATGTACGTTTAATACTAGAAAAATGTGAAAGTATACATAACAGGCATTCGGGTAAAACCAAAAGTCCCTTAGATACTTTAACTGTAGAGGGCGCCAAATATTGAATCGCCAGCTGACCGTTCAGCTGGTTCATTTCATATTCTCCACATCAGATTTTAATCAGATTGCTCCAAAACACAAGTTACTGTTCTACACACTCCTCATCCCTAGCAGTGAAAATAGACCCAATGCAGCATTGTGCTACCGGAGCGCAGGTAAGTACACTTTTATGAGACAAATGTCCAAAATGGCGATCAGGGCATAGTCTAGTCCTGCTTGCACAGGGAGTAAAGTCGTCCCTTCCTTCTCCTAGGTGTAGTCCAGACATAGTCCTGCTTTCAGACGGTGCACGCGTTTCGCTCAAACCAGAGGGGCGACTTACTTCGTCTACTACAAGCAGGACTAGTCGAGACGGACCATGCAGCTAGGTTACGTGGAAAGGACTATATCAATCATCAATAATACTGGGGGGGGGGGGGGGGGGGGGGGTTCCATGCGGATTGGATTTTTACATTCGCTCCGGCCCTCCCCCGGTTTATTTTCTTAAATGTGGCCGTCAGTCGAGAACCAATATGTGAGTGAGTCAAGCCAACATGTACACGGTTATGACCCAAACACAGTCAAAATTCATAAATAGTTGTTGTGTAACTTTAGGGAAAAGCCACAGTTTGATGACATATTACACCACAATTTGGCTGAAATGGTTACACTAACTCACTGAGGTATGAGGAGCTCTTTTATATGGTGTGAACTTTCTTTGAACGATCAAGCTGACCTTTCCACACAAGCCGTGTACAGTGTAGTCTAGTTCCTACGCTATACAGTATTGTTACGATTTATACCTTCACTCTACCTGGACCACAGTTGGCATCCAGACTATGTTACAATGTGTACAAAGTACAATGTATATTATATGCCCTTTGAAATGGTCAATGACATGGACGTCAGTCGAGGGCGATGGGGCTCTAGTACACTGAAGTCCATATAGATTAGGTTTACTAGAATTCTAAACTGGTACATTACATTTTAAAAAACTTCATTCCCAATACTCAGTCTAGTCAAGACAGTTACAAAAGGTGTTAAATTGTGGTGCTTCCCTGTGGTGAACGAAGTGCAAATGGTGCATGTCAGTAGTAATCCATCACAAACTGACAGGCTGTTGCCATCGCTCATTAATATAAGTTCATTTGATACAGAAACGTTTTTGACCTTTCTAACGCTTCTAGGACTGCACTGATATGCAAATGTCCAACCATGACTCCAACTCCAGTCTGTTTAAACTAAAATCATGTGGGGACACAACAACATCAACCTGTTTATATGAACACAGTTGGGGGCAGCGCAGATTTCTGTGTTGGAACAACCCTCATGACTAGACTGAGTATTGGGAATGAAGTTTTTCAAACGTAATGTACTGTACCAGTTTAGAATTTTAGACTAGGTTTACGTTGACACAGCGATATTTTATTTTGATTGGAGCTCTTGATTTTAGGAACTTGATGAGAGCAAACCATGGAGGCAGTTGGTAATATTGATGAAGAAGAAACTGCACCTGCTATACCATCACCAGCAGTGTTGTTAAATGTCACACCACCACGAGACATGATTGACAACGAAACAACGATCACAATCACACATCTGTTGACAAGACAACCCATTACACTCTATGCATCTTTGATATCACAGAAAAAAAATACATGGGAGTCGTGGGCTCATTATGTGGCAAGCGATGTAGGTAAAGTTGAAGGTAAGTGAATGATTTTGAGGTCAGTTTTGAGTCCAGTAAATCGTACACTGACACAAGACCAAGGATATGAATCACAATGGAAAGATTTACAATTTCCACAGTAGTTGCAGTCTGTTCCTTGCAATGTTCTGATAGCACAATTTGTATTGTACCATACAGGTTTGTTACCACTATTTACAGTTACTTTAAGGTTGCCTTATAACTTTATAACACTGGCACTGGATAGTGACCACAGAAAGATAAATTAGAATACATCTTGGGGACGACTTTGCCTTAAAATCAAAGTTCTCTAATTCTCTCCAAACTTTGCCACTTGGAAGCTTGTTCCTGGTCCTTTTGAAATAATAAAAGAAATTTGGGGGTTCACCATCTTGTTTTCAAGGAAATCGTCAATCGTTTATGTTCCCATACAGTTAACACAGTATTTGGTGGCCATATTGGATTTGGTGGCCATATTGGATTCTAAAATGACTAAATTTTGATCACATTTTTGACCTCTATTTCAAAAACTTGCACAGTGACCCCTGATTTTTTTTATTGATTTTAACTGATTGGAGTTTTCTTGAACAAAGCATTGATGTTGTAACACCATAAGGGAATCTCTCATGAATATTCATGAAGTAATATTTTTGGAACAGGTACTGAGGAATCATGAATATTCATTGTTCAACCATGAATATATTATTTCTGCTGACTCCCATGATGCATTTGCCAACAGCAAAGATACTTTATAAAGGCACAAGATCAACTTGATGTTTCTTTGAAATTGCAAGTAATTGTAGGTGATGTAAAATCATGAAATGACTCCCGAGAACCCATAAGATATGAAAACATCTCTATTTCATGGAGTAGTGTGCCCCTTTAAATAGTTTATTTCCGAGGTGTATTCTGTGTTAACATCAGTCCTTGTTTTGTAAATTTTAATTTTAAAAAACCCAGACATTTTGTTAACTGAAATAGTGATTGTTCAATAGTATGGTAATATTTTCTCACAAATGTCAAATTGCGTTTGAACAGTTGATAATGATGTCTCCATCGGTGGTACTTACTCTGGTGTTGAACCAATGGGATTGTTTTGGAGTATGCAGCCGACTCCTGGTCAGAAGAAAGGAGCCAGACTACGCCAGTTTGATGTGATGAAACCTCGTATCATAGACATTCATGTATTCAAAGGTCACATCAAAGAGAAATTTGATAAATGCTCTGCTGTCGCCATGGCAACAGTAGAAAGATGGTATATAAAACCTGGAGTAAAGAGAATACCCATCACAGAGGGAAATGTACGTGGTACATTGTTTCTACCGCCAGGTAATGATTGTAGGTGTGGAGTGAGTACAACTTCTGCCTGTGATGGCGCCCTTTATTTTAACTGTACCTGGGAACAGCAAATCACACAAACAAAAATGCACTGATAACGTGTAAGCATAAAATGATATATTGTATTTTTACTGAGAACAGTCATCAACATCACTGGCAGATGAAACATACAAGGAAGATTCAAACAAAATTATTTATTTGCGTTCAGAGTGAGATAAAATGTAACATGACATCAGTGACTGTATTTTCATTTGTGTAATATGTAATAAAAATGTCATGCCATTTAATTGAATCTCTATAGTCACTCTGGTTTGGTAGTAACGAACATCATGCCATTTAATTGAATCTCTATAGTCACTCTGGTTTGGTAGTAAAGAACATGTCACTTAATTGAATCTCCATGGTCACTCTAGTTTGGTAGTAACGAACATCATGCCATTTAATTGAATCTCTATAGTCACTCTGGTTTGGTAGTAAAGAACATCATGCCATTTAATTGAATCTCTAGTTTGGTAGTACATGTACATAAAACCATTGCATTGTAAACTGTCACATTTTACAATACATTTTTCAAATTATAATTACATCATTATTGGTTTGATTTTTCTAGACTGATTATTTTTCATTGTATATATGTATGTATGATTTTTGTATGTCTATTTTATTTGTAACTAGGTGCTGGACCTTTCCCACTGATCATAGATCTATGGGGGGGAGGTGGTGGTATCATTGAATACAAATCATCTCTCCTCGCTTCCCATGGTTTTGCTGCTGCAGTGTTAGCATATTTCAACCACCCTGACCTGCCAGATTTAGGGGTCGATATAGACTATTTTGAGGTAATATCATGGTTTATATGGAATACTGTGAGGTAATATGGGAATTATATAGAGCACTTTGAGGTAATGGGTTGATATGGATTACTTTGAGGTAATGGGTTGATATGGAGTACTTTGAGGTAATGGGTTGATACAAAGTACTTTGCAGTAATGGGTTGATATGGAGTACTTTGAGGTAATGGGTTGATATGGAGTACTTTGAGGTAATGGGTTGATATAAAATACTTTGAGGTAAAGGGTTGATACAAAGTACTTTGAGGTAATGGGTTGATACAAAGTACTTTGAGGTAATGGGTTGATATGGAGTACTTTGCAGTAATGGGTTGATATGGAATACTTTGAGGTAATGGGTTGATATGGAGTACTTTGAGGTAATGGGTTGATATGGAGTACTTTGCAGTAATGGGTTGATATAAAATACTTTGAGGTAAAGGGTTGATACAAAGTACTTTGAGGTAATGGGTTGATATGGAGTACTTTGCAGTAATGGGTTGATATAAAATACTTTGAGGTAATGGGTTGATATGGAGTACTTTGAGGCAATGGGTTGATATGGAGTACTTTGAGGTAATGGGTTGATATGGAGTACTTTGAGGTAATGGGTTGATATGGAGTACTTTGCAGTAATGGGTTGATATGGAATACTTTGAGGTAATGGGTTGATATGGAGTACTTTGAGGTAATGGGTTGATATGGAGTACTTTGCAGTAATGGGTTGATATAAAATACTTTGAGGTAAAGGGTTGATACAAAGTACTTTGAGGTAATGGGTTGATATGGAGTACTTTGCAGTAATGGGTTGATATAAAATACTTTGAGGTAATGGGTTGATATGGAGTACTTTGAGGCAATGGGTTGATATGGAGTACTTTGAGGTAATGGGTTGATATGGAGTACTTTGAGGCAATGGGTTGATATGGATTACTTTGAGGTAATGGGTTGATATAGAGTACTTTGAGGCAATGGGTTGATATGGAGTACTTTGAGGTAATGGGTTGATGCAAAGTACTTTGAGGTAATGGGTTCATATAGAGTACTTTGAGGTAATGGGTTCATATAGAGTACTTTGAGGTAATGGGTTGATATGGAGTACTTTGAGGTAATGGGTTGATGCAAAGTACTTTGAGGTAATGGGTTCATATAGAGTACTTTGAGGTAATGGGTTGATATAGAGTACTTTGAGGTAATGGGTTGATACAAAGTACTTTGAGGTAATGGGTTCATACAAAGTACTTTGAGGTAATGGGTTCATATAGAGTACTTTGAGGTAATGGGTTGATATAGAGTACTTTGAGGTAATGGGTTGATATAGAGTACTTTGAGGTAATGGGTTCATATAGAGTACTTTGAGGTAATGGGTTGATACAAAGTACTTTGAGGTAATGGGTTGATATGGAGTACTTTGAGGTAATGGATTCATATAGAGTACTTTGAGGTAATGGGTTCATATAGAGTACTTTGAGGTAATATGGGAATATATAGAGTACTTTGAGGTATTCCAGTTTCCCACTTGCACAGCCATTTTTAAAAAAAATTGTTACAAGAAAGTGCCAAAGCTAATGAAAATGAAAGGCCATTGGTGCCAATGATATGCCAGTAAACAAAGCAGTCAACCAAATGCATAAAGATAACTCTGAAAGTCAAAGAAACAGGTTTCTTGTTTGTGAATAGCACTCCTAGTGGCCAAACTATACAATCTTTTGTTTTTGTGATATACAGAATATTGTGTATTTGGGGTATATGTAGAATTCCTTGAAGTACTGTAGTTTTGTATTGCTGTGTGTACATATATATATATATATATATATATATATATATATATATATATATATATATATATATATATATATATATATATATATATATATATATATATATATATATATATATATATATATATATACATATATCTGAGATGTACAAGACACTACAGAATTACTGTATCCTATTGTATAAAACAAGAAGAGTGAAGGCAACTTGAGGAACGACTCAAGGTTCATATGATGAAAATTTGAATTATAAAGTCGGTGAATTTTAATACTGCAATATATACTTTTGTCATTGCATTAAAATCTGATTTTTGTCTCACACCCACAGGAAGCATATGACTTGTTGTGTAGTCACCCAAACATTGATTCTGATAACGTCGGTGCTTTGGGTGTTTCCCAGGGTGTGTGTTTGTGTTTGGAAATGGCTGCCGAGTCCAAGATCAAGGTATATTCTACTCTAGTATATTTCATGCACACCACCAGTATTCAGTCATTTGTAGTTTTCTGTATATACAACTTTCCAATGTATGCACTGTCCAGTCTCGATAAAAACTGTAGCCATACCAAGTTTACAGTCATCACTGGTACCTGAAACTGAATCCATGTATCGCACTCAGTAAAATAAAGATTAAAGGGGAACACCACTCCAGAAAATGAAGTCTATTTTTCATAAATTTGGGGTTCTAGAGAGTCATTTCATGATTTTACATCACATAAATTTTGTGCAATAGGCCATTGCAGACTGCAAACAGGAAATTGAGAATACAGCGCCCTCGCTCAAATGGGGGGTATCATCACCTCATAGTACCATAGCTTTGTTCCTTGTATTCTGTAGAAGTGTAAATCAGAGATGTTTTTCGCATTGTTCAGACATCAAGGAAAGCAGCAGTGCTCTATGATTAACCAAGTAACCTATACCATGTATACCCCCAAGGTACAAACAGACAGGAAGTAGAGCGCCACCATGGCAAATTTTGGAAAGGCCAATTGCCAAGAAACACCAAATTGAAACTTGTTTCACATTGATTACTGTGACTGTCCTATCAGTAGTCAACCATTCTCCATGGGCGTTAGTAAATAAGTAGTCATGAACATGTATTGTTCATCTAATACACAATACATGTGTGCTATTATAAACTCCCATGAGGCAATGCTAGACCACTCCTAGGACAATGAATGCGAAGCAAGATTCAATTTGGCATTTCTAGGCAATTGCATGTAATTTATATAACTTGAACTTAACGTTTACGAAAATGCCTTCATTTCCTTGAGTGATGTTCCCCTTTAATATGTATCCATTTAGGGGAGATATTATGGGATATAGATTTAGAAGACATTGTATACGGACAGCTCATGTAGAGTTTGACCATGATATTTGAAAGAAAACTGATTCAGTTGTTGATGAATATAGATCAATTCAATTTACTTTAATACCACAAGAAATTCAGACTCATAAAATGGATATATTGTTCAGTTGTGACAACGATATTTCAGTGCATTTCAAACTTTCAGACTTAAGGATACTTCTGTTTGTATTTTGTAACAAAAGGATACTACATTTGACAAGTCTTGACCTTTGACCATTTGCAAACAATTTGACTTCATTTCATTTTTCTCCTCGTTCTTTCAGATGAAATGTGCAATTTTAACAAATGGTGGACTCCTACGTTCTCACCTAACAAGTATCAGAGTGGGAAGAACACTAGTATTTCAACCAGGGTGTGTGTTTTATATTATTAATTTGTGCTGGTTACACCAAAACATACCTGAAAATGGTTCAATCCCCAGGCATTTCTGTGTACCCAATACAAATAAACTACCGGGACCATTTCATTGTTTTTTTTCAAGAATTGTGAATTTTGTAGGATGTTGACATGGTTTGATTACAGATTCACTGAGTGAAAATATATTGAGTTGATTACCTGGAAAAAACCACCTAGTTTCACAAATGCCCGTCAAGATACACATTTCGAATCGTGATGTATTACCTACCAATCGTATGGTTTTTTTAAAAGTGATTTCATGTATTGTGCGAGAATTTCTTGATTTTTTTCTACACCATGAAATACAAGTGTTTATGATCTCTAATTTGAACATTACAGATCAGATGAACACTTAGATATTCCAAGAGATGAAGATGGCAATTACTTCATGCGGTACGCTTTTAATATTGATGAACTCGTTAAAGAGTATGGTGAGGAATGCTTTGTAAAGGTATGTGATGTAGCTAGGAATAGGACAGCATTATTTGTATTATAACACATGGTGTTCGTAAAGCCTTCAGTGATCATGTCACATGGTATGGACTATTGACCTATAGTGACCTCAATTTGCATATGGGAGCACTATTCACATTCTATTTTCCCTAGGGCAATGAATATTCATATAGCACAGAAGTCTTATGGAGATTTGCTTTGACCATGGAAAGAATGTGTATCTGAGAATGTGATGTGTTATAAAACACTTATCACCTGGCCTTATTTGGGCACTATTTGATTTCATATTACCCCTCATGTTGTTATGTAGAAACTATTTCCTTTGGCTTTCAGCCTCAGAAAATAGTTGCTACATCACAGTTCTCATGGTAATAGACATCTACTAGCACCCTCATAACCAGGCAATAAATGTATTATAGTGTTATTATTGAACTCCCTAACTCCTCAGTATTTTGCAATAATGTAATTATTGAACTCCCTAACTCCTCAGTAATTTGAAATAGTGTAATTATTGAACTCCCTAACTCAGTGTTTTGAAAAAGTGTAATTATTGAACTCCCTAACTCCTCAGTATTTTACAATAGTGCAATTATTGAACTCCCTAACTCCTCAGTATTTTTGCAATAGCGTAATTTGTTGAACTCCCTGAGTTCACATTATTTTGTAATGGAGAGTAACTATTGTGCTCCCTAAGTCCACACTATTTGCTAATGAGTGTAACTGTTATACTCTCTAATTCCACAGTATTTTGTAGTAGTGTAATTATTGAGCTCCATCCATAATTTCACATTATTTTGTAAAAGGTGTCACTGACAAATGAAATCTTGGAATACAAAATGTAATGCACTGCAACAGTAAATTTAGTTTGGTTGTCAAATACAATAACCAATGATGCAAATATTGTATATTACAGGTAGAAAATATCAACTGTCCATGTTTATTTCTCATAAGTGGTGACGATCCATCGTACCAACCTGAGGAACATTTACAGACGGTAAATATTCAACTTTATCTCGATATTTGACATTACAAATAGACATACGACAAGTGTCCAAGTTGTAGGATGCATTGGTTATATTCTCTGACACAAGCATTTACTGTTTATCTAACACATTTTTAAATATCTTCTCTTTTTTTTTTTGGGGGGGGGGGTTAAGTTGTGCATTTAGGGGAGGGGTTAAGTTATCCTGTTAGTTCATGGTTAAAAAAAAATCTCTCTTTTTTTCACAGATATATCAGAAAATGTCAGCTGTTGGAAAGCAAGATTTAGTTAAAGTTCTTAGATATCCCAAGGCTGGTCATCTATTGGAACCACCATATGCACCGTTATGTCCAATGTCATATATCTATGTACCAGTTTCATGGCCAGGTAATTAATTTTTGGCCCCAATGGTCAAAGCTTAGAAGGTGCTACTAGAAATAGACTTTGTCTGTCCATATGGTGTCCATCTATGTCACATTGTGTCCATGTGCGTGTCCATTCCATATATGTGTCCCCACTTCTGTCCATGTGTGTGTCCATTTATGTGTCCCTGCTTCTGTCCATGTGTGTGTCCATGCTTCTGTCCATATGTGTGTCCATCTGTGTGTCCCTGTTCCTGTCCATGTGCATATGTCCCTGCTTCTGTCCATGTGTGTGTGTCCCTGCTCCTGTCCATCTGTGTGTCCATCTATGTGTCCCAGCTTCTGTCCATGTGTGTGTGTGTCCCTGCTTCAGTCCATGTGTGTGTCCATCTAAGTGTCCATGCTTCTGTCCATGTGTGTGTCCATGCTTCTGTCCATGTGTGTGTCCATATGTATGTCCCTGCTCCTGTCCATCTGTGTCCATCTATGTGTCCCTGCTTCTGTCCATCTATGTGTCCCTGCTTCTGTCTATGTGTGTGTCCCTGCTCCTGTCCATCTGTGTGGCCATCTGTGTGTCCCTGCTCCTGTCCATCTGTGTGTCCATCTATGTGTCCCAGCTTCTGTCCATGCGTGTGTGTGTCCCTGCTTCAGTCCATGTGTGTGTCCATCTAAGTGTCCATGCTTCTGTCCATGTGTGTGTCCATCTGTATGTCCTTGCTCCTGTCCATCTGTGTCCATCTATGTGTCCCTGCTTCTGTCCATCTATGTGTCCCTGCTTCTGTCTATGTGTGTGTCCATGTTTCTGTCCATGTGTGTGTGTCCATCTAAGTATCCATGCTTCTGTCCACGTGTGCATGTTGAGGCACATCTCTTTCAAACCTGGCACAAATGGTGACTGGCAGACAATGGCATAGTGTCACTTGCTGTCATGACCTTCTCAAACTTGACTGTGGAAATTACAGCCTTTTTATTTGTATGGAAAAAAGAGGAAATTGCAAGGGGAAGGGCACCAGTGTTAGGCATTTTTTGCAGGGGGTCACCAGAATAATATATAGCACTGTGAAGGAGAATCATCCAGGCCCCAAGGGAGCCAGAATTGTCTCATAGGACTGGCATTTTGAAAAAAAAATGTTTTTGCATGTGTATGTGTGTGTTTCTGTCTGTCTGTCTGTCTGTCTGTCTGTCTGTCTGTCTGTCTGTCTGTCTGTCTGTCTGTCTGTCTGTCTATCTGTCTATCTGTCTGTCTATACTTGTGTCTGTCTATACATATGCAAACTTTGTTTCTGGAAGGCATCCTTCAATGTTTTATGTTGTCAATGTGTTGGCAACTGTGACCTGTGACCACTGTTTCAGAGAGATAGATTCTTATTTCATGTGCTCCATAGCTCTCACATTGACATCCTTGTTGCATACCATTGACATACATTGTATCATTAACAGCTACTTCATGTACATTTCCTATCTTAGGAGGGCCTACTTTATTCTATGTTCTATTTGGTGGAGAACCTAAACCTCATGCTGAGGCACAGAAACATTCTTGGAAATCCATCCTGCAGTTTTTTGATGAAAACCTGCGATGTGACAAGTCAAGAAAAGGAGCCAAGCTTTGATATTACTTTCTACAATCTGAACTGTGTTATCATTTCTGAATATATTTTTTTATGTTGTGGCAGTTCTTTACCTTTACATAAGGTAAAATTCATAATTTTGTTATGACATGTGTTACTTTTAAAGCTAATCATGTGACACTAATATTATTGGTGAGGGGTTTAACTGGACTCTATAGGAAACATGGTTATATTCAGAAAGGTATTGCAAAATCCAAATATGGTGTTAGTAAGCTCAAAGAAATCCTAATATGGTATTAGTAAGCTCAAAGAAATCCTAATATGGTATTAGTAAGCTCAAAGAAATCCAAATATGGTATTAGTGAGCTTAAAGAAATCCAAATATGGTATTAGTAAGCTCAAAGAAATCCAAATATGGTATTAGTGAGCTTAAAGAAATCCAAATATGGTATTAGTAAGCTCAAAGAAATCCAAATATGGTATTAGTAAGCATTATTGAAATAGATGCCTTAGCTAAATGATAGCAATTTCCAATAATATGGTTATTAAAAAAACAAAAAACATTTTACATATGTTTTAACGGAAACCATTATACAGCTGTGTTGTGTTTTTTTGATAAATTTAAAATTTTAATCTGTACAAGTCAAGCTTAAAATCCTGCACTGTTGTAAGATGTTCTTGACAGTTTGATCACATCCCACCCATACAGACTTAACTACAACAGCGGAAAAACCAATCGTTCATCTAACTAAAGATAGACACAAACTAAAACAGTGTTGCAACATATTGGTATAAACTATGGAATGGGCATTGGTTTTAATGGTAGCAACAGTAGGGTAGTGTTTCTGATAACCTGATCATTTTGGGTGACTTTCTGTGTGTAAACTATCCTGATTACAGGGTGATTACATGTATACCTACACAACATAGGCACCTACTTGTGTAATTTACCATAGTGAACAATAGTTTTAGTTTGTGTCAACTGTAAACATATTTATTTTGGTGCATGAAAAATTTTGGCAGAACGGTAATTTAGGGTGTGTGAGGTCCTTTTTTAATTTGTCAGACAGTACTACTTGTAAATAACTTATCTGGTTGGCCTGCCCAAGTCCGTACAACTGTTGTTGACAAGCTTTCACAATAGCTGAGTTTAGAAATATGACAACTCATTAGAATATGTTTGTTGGACTTATTTGCACGGGAAAAGCTTTTGTGCATAATCAACTGAACTAAATCCAGTGCTCAAAAGCATACGACTACAGTATCATAGTAAGCTGAAATCTAGGTTTCCACAGTTGTATTTACCCAAATTGGAACAGTTCAATTTTCAAACCAAAAATTTCATGTAGCTATGGCGCCATCCATTTTGATACTGCAATGTCATACGGTAGTCATGGTTGAAACAATCAGAAAATGTTACCTTGTGTGATAAGTTGATCCTGTTTACTGACATCACATAGCTCCATTCTCCTCATTGATTCACATCATGTTGGGATGCTGACAACAGTCGGTAGATGTGAGATCCTGTAACTCTTTGTAACCTGTTTTCTGGCCAATACTTCATCCAAACAAAATATATGAATTCTGTTTGCTAAGCATGTATGGGGGGGGGGGAGATAACACTGTCAAGATCATGCAACTACAATGAAGGGTTCCAAAGCTAGTGCAATTCTAGTTTCTCATCAGACTCTATGGTGCAATAATCATTGTATTTACATCACTTTCATATTTCATGTTGAAATATTTACAAGTTTGATACCATTCAATGTTATCATTGTAGTAAAATTATGTACTTTTTCTTCTTTTGAACACTTTCTTATTGGGTAAATGGATAAAATACTACTACATGCTGCACATGAACTATGAACATTTTCAAATGTACTATCTACAAGATTTTATTTAAATTTGATTTGTTGAGTGTGGGGGGTGGGGGGTGGAATGAGTAATTTGCCATGTTATACCTCAATTGCACAGATTGTATAAATAACTTATAAATAATCTATATGGAATGAGAATTCAGAGGAATTGTAAAAAATTAAGAATTATACTGTTTTTAGTTTCTTTAAATAAATGTTTGTCTTTGGACAAAATAACAGACAAAGTGTACGTAATTCTCTGTGAATGAAGAATATATGTCTTGACTCTGTGTCTTCCTCTTTCTGTTCTTACATCATGTCTAATTTGAAGCACCACATCACATAACATCACTACATTAGTATGAGTCATATCCCACATGGAGTTAAAATTATATGTATCATGCCCACATGGAGTTAGACAAATATGCATTGTGTCCCCACCGAGTTAGATAAATATATACTGTGCCCGCACTGAGTGAGATGAGTGTGCACTGTGTATGCACTGAGTTAGATGAGTATACACTATGCCCCCACGGAGTTAAATGAGTATACACTGTACTGAGTTAGATGAGTATACACTGTGACCCCACTGAGTTAGATGAGTATAAACTGTACTGAGTTAGATGAGTATACACTGTGCCCCCACCCCACTGAGTTAGATGAGTATGCACTTTGCCCCCACTGAGTTAGATGAGTGCTCACTGTGCCCCACCCCACCGAGTTAGATGAGTATACACTGTGCCCCCACTGAGTTAGATGAGTGTTCACTGTGCCCCCACTGAGTTAGATGAGTATACACTGTGCCCCCACTGAGTTAGATGAGTGTTCACTGTGCCCCCACTGAGTTAGATGAGTACGCACTGCCCCTACTGAGTTAGATGAATACGCACTGCCCCTACTGAGTTAGATGAGTATACACTGTGTCCCCACTGAGATACACAAGTATACACTGTGCCCCCATCGAGTTAGATGAGTATACACTGCTCCCACTAAGTTAGATGAGTACGCACTGCCCCTGAGTTAGATGACACCGAGTTAGATGAGTATACACTGTACCATGGTAATTGCAGTTTTGTTGTATCTATATTATAATTCATTGACTATGTTAATCACTTATTCATAGATCCATATCAAAATTGATTACCCTTCATTTCATATTAACAATATCCAATTATTAGTATTATATGGATTACTTTACATTGACATTATTTGATATTCTTCTCTCTGTGTTTCAATAGGTTTAATTAGCTCATTAAAGGTATCAAAGTACAAAGCATAAATGTCAGGGTATCAAAACACACAGAATAGACGTGGAGGGTTAAAAGTAATTAATAACTTTTACTCATTAACAACACTAGGCTCAATTACCCAGAATCACACTTCTGGGGGAGCTACTACGAGACCACCACTCTCGTCTAGGTGATCCCATAGTAGAGCCCCCAGCGGTGAGAGTCTGGGTAACCGAGACTATACCAATTCTGACATTTCATCATCGGTGGTGGTGGTGGTGGTGGTGGTGGTGGTGGTGGTGGTGGTGGTGGTGGTGGTGGTGGTGGTGGTGGTGGTGGTGGTGGTGGTGGTGAAATTAAAACAAAGAAATTATCAGTTCTTTGGTTTGCTAAACGTTTTATTTATTGCTACACATTGAATCGATCCATAGTTTCTATGAAATTTAATTTTCAAACAAACAAAAATGTGAGTAGTTTAGATTTGACTAGATATACCATATCCGTTTGTTCACCATAGGAAATACTTCACACTTCGTGCATTTCATAGACAGATCTTCAATATCCTCTATTGACACACTGTGAAAATAAGTTTTTAAAAATTAATATACTTATAATTGTAATGAGGCTGAAAATCTACTACTATCAGAGAGGTTGTGAATTTGATAACAATCGGCTTTTGGAGTAACATTCAAATTTAGAGGTGTTTTGTACAACCATGTGCAATATTTACCCTCTTGTTTTTGTACCCTCGTTATAAATTCTTACTCAGTCCCCCTCCATTTTTTCCTGACCACCCTTCTTCAAGATTGGGTTAGTATGGCAATAACGCCATTTTAAGTTTATGCCCGATTCATAGCTGTTATCGAATATACTATACTATACTATTATACTATACTATACTATACTATACTATACTATACTATACTATACTATACTATACTATACTATACTATACTATGCTAATTACTATACTATTTACAATACTATACTATACTATACTATACTATACTATACTATACTATACTATACTATACTATACTATACTATACTATTTACTATACTATACTATACTAATTACTATACTATTTACTATACTATACTATACTATACTATACTATACTATACTATACTATACTATACTATACTATACTATACTATACTATACTATACTATACTATACTATACGATAGAACCAGACATGCTAAGATTCAGAGGTTGACATGCTAATATTGACAGCTGTATTCATCCACTATTCTAAACATGCAAGTACATTTGTCATCGAAGATTTTTTCTGTTATGTTACTTACTGGAGTATTGGCATACGTAGGCTCTTTTGTTATCGCAGTAACCATCATCCCATTGCCAGTCTTTTAATCGCCTGTTAAAAATAAGATAAAACATTCAAAGTGTTATGTGTAGTCATGGTTACAACACATGTATGTGCAGTACAAGGTTCGAGTTTTTTTCAAGCTGTCTGGTGATTGGTCAAGAACAAGTCACGTGGGATAAACTAAATTACGATTATTTCCTGACGTCACCAAACAACTTGAAATTACAATGTATTATTGTATTATTGATATAATAATGTCTAATATACTTTCATGGGAAGAGGTTGAAGAAGAAATTGATGATGATGATGATGATGATGATGATGATGATGATGATGATGATGATGATGATGATGATGATGATGATGATGATGATGATGATGATGATGATGATGATGATGATGATGATGATGCTGATGATGATGATGATGATGATGGTGGTGAGGATGCGGTGGTGGTGGTGGTGGTGGTGGTGGTGGTGGTGGTGGTGGTGGTGGCGGTGGCGGCGGCGGCGGCGGCGGCGTCGGCGAGGGTCTTTATCATCTTAGAATTCTTCAGGGAAGTTTAGTAAAGAATAAACTTTGGAGGAGTTGCTCAAATTTTAATGTGATTCAATATCAAACTAACCATAGCTGTCCACAATCCTGGCCATTGGTATTTTTCTTGTTATTATCGTTTGGTTCTCCAGGGGCCCAGTTGTCGTAATCGCCTTCTATCAGTTCAGTACCGTCTGTCCAGACATACTTCCCCTCCTCTGCGATATCATTCAACCCAAGCCATACACTCTTTATACGTGTGCCGCCCATCTCTTGTCGGAGATATTCAGCAACAGCGTTATGGAGCTGCCTGTCTCGTATTTGTACCAACTCTCCCTCCTGATTCTTACATGCTTCGTTTGCGTCGGCCCAGGTTAGGGGATCAGTGTACAGGTGATACGTGTATCCCGAACAAATAGGGGCAATATCTGGAAAATATATCGTTAATTTAAGTTACATGTTATTGTAAGAACTACGTGATTTTTTCACAGTTTTAAGTAACTTTCACATAAATATAACCATTTTTCAAAGTTTAAAATGACATCATCTGAAAGAAATTACGTTGTGTTTTTCCTGTCCTGGCAGTGGGGTTTATGTTTTAATTTGTCGTGATTCGTAATTATCACTTCTGTTGGACCCTGGGAATTTTCAATCCCTGGATTGCACTATTCTTTTTCTTTCATTGTAGTGGTCTGGTCTGTCGCACTAGTGGTCATCAAAAAGGAGTGCTTCGGCTAACAAAATTAGTAGTCCACAGAAGTTAGACCACTGCTTTTAATCACTCCTGTAGGGAACATGATACATTTTGTGGAAAAAAAGTGAAGAGTGAAAGTGACGTAGCTAGGGGAAACATAATTTGGTTCTTGGGAGATTTACCTTTAGTGTGTCAAGTTTACAGTACATTTTAAGAAATAGCTTGAACTCTAACAAAAACATTCCTCGATATTGTTTAAAAGGCACAAGCTGGGTTGATGCGTTTTGGAGGCGTAATTTTTTATGTAGATTAAAAAATGCCTGCAGTAAGACTTATTCTACTCACTGAAGTGTATCTAACCATCGATTGCCATTGACAGAACTCTAACCGGGTATTTTGGAAATAGACATGAATGATTCGATTATACGTATACTAAATGTTGAGGAAACCACTAGTATGTCAACAGGTGTGTTAACAACGACTTATCGAAAGCATACCTGAACAATTAACCTTAACATCATACTGGTATAGTTTAATTATAGTTTTATGTGAGTATTTTTCACTTTAGTCTAATAACTTATCAACTCAGCGTGTGCTGGTTTGACTGTTGGAATTTCTATAACTGTATTGACACTTCTTGTAGACAAGATAAAAATGTACACCGCAGAATACAGAACTATAAAAACACGTCGCGATATCACATGCATCTACCCTAGCCTAGGGATGTATTGCTTCGGTGTCGGTAACACAATATTACATCCAGAGCTACATCTACGTGGATAGAAATATAGTCATATAGCTATTGATACTGCTTCTCGTCCCGATCGATCGGACACAAATGAAAAAAACAACAACCCAAAACATGAAATTGAAAAATGCATGTGAATTTTGTTATACTAGTACTTACTTTGTCCAAATGCTGGACTACACAATGCCAGTACGAACAGACAGCCTACCAATTGAACCATGGTGGTTTAGCTCAACTTCAGCTAGATTTCACGATGTGTTAAAAACTGCCAATAGTGTGTTGTTATATAGACAGACGTAATTAGCTTAATTAAATTCCGATAGGGTATAAATAACGAGTTATACTCAACCAATATCCGTTCCTCGTTTTCAAAATGATTTTAATTGCATCAATTGTATTGATTACACTAATTTATTGACACATTGAACATTGGATGTACGTCATTATATTTGACACAAATAACTATGATGATGATGATGATGATGATGATGATGATGATGATGATGATGATGATGATGATGATGATGACGATGATGATGATGATGATGATGATGGAATAGCTAATAGGGGGCTCAGCTATGTCCTGATATGACATTGAACTTTGAAGTTTGGATTAGTGTCGAAGCAGACTTCAATTCTACGGAATTCTTCATGTAACAGGTGCAGTCAACGAAGCTGTTCGTGCAAAAAGCTAACTGTTCGTACACAATTTTTCATTCGTCGGAGATTTTGATGGTTTGGCTAGTGGAGGGGGGGGGGTGGCAGCATTATAGTGGGATAAACTTGTATTTCTGCAGACTGTGTTGACAAGGGGAGAATTAAGGTAAATTATTTCAGTGGGCTAAACTTATGTTTGTGCAGACTGTGTTGACAAGTGAGAAGGTAAAGGTACGGACAATGCAGCAATTCAATGCTAAACGATGGGGGAATGGGCAGGGGGCGCTTTCTAAAAAATAATTAAGAAATTTGACTCGTTGGCTGTACGTCATGTAATATAGTTTCCAGTGTGTACTTTCATTTTAGACATTACAAAAATGATGTTAATGTCAAGAATATATATTTTGGGGATCGTGCAATTAACTTTGTCCAATATCATGCCAAGTGAATGTCATCAACAAAGCCCCATCCAAATCAATCAAACCATAAATGGTATGATCAAACAATAATACTATCTCCTCTGTTTTTTGAAAGGATAGATTGTAATATGGTTAAGAATTATACAAAAGAATTCCATTCCTAAGTGTTGAATTATATTGGAGATATCCAATCTCGCTCTATCATAAAATAGCACACAAATTAATTTTTGAAGTTTATTGCTGGAAAGAAGGAAGAGAAACACATTTGATGAAGGTCATAAAAAAACGTGAAAATAATAAATTATGCAAAATGAATAATTGCCAAAATGATCATTTCACAGTCAGTTCTGTGGAGGTAGCACATCTCTCCATAAAACCATATACATGTACCTTGATAGATTTTAGTCAATACGAAAACGAGCAAGATGAAATATACACAGTAGTCTAGCTAGTCTATTGCTAGACTGTACGACACGTCGTGTCGTTCCGCCTTCACCGGCCTCCTCTCGAATTGACCGATGTGTGAGGGCGCCCCGTCATAGCGTACCTTACAGCCTAGTCTATTGCTTGGATTTTAAAGTTTACATCCTGTACATTATTTGCTTTGTAGTATCACTGGTTACTATAGCAACAAAATGGTGTTCACGTGTCACTAAATTGAGGTCATTGTCTATTCACTTCATTGGGTGATGACATCAATAGAAGTTATTAAAAGATCGTTGACCTTTTCCGTCAGGTCAAGTACATATTGCGAGGATGACATCAGTGATTCAAAGACCACACTCAAGTTCACAGTCATTATTGAATGTTAATGAAAGACCCTCAGCATAATGTTAATAGTGCTCACAGTGAACCACTGTGGTGTGACCCTTACCAGTAAGTTCAAAGATCATGGTACACACCTTGTATTGACCTGTAAGTACTCTTTCTATATCTAAATGCTAATGTTCATCAAGTGGGTAGATGTGAAGGTGTACAATTTAAAAAAACACAGTTTGCAAAGTCTGTCACACAAATAGGGTAGAAGATGAATACTATTTTCAATTTGAATGTCCGGTCAGTTTCTCCATACTGGGGGAGGGGCAGTGGATTGATAGAGGGTCACCCTGTTTTTGAAATTGGCAGTAGGGAGGTCACCCTGTTTTGCATTGTAATTTTGGATAATTTTGAAACATTATGGTCAGTGTGTTCTGGACTGTGATAGAAGAAAAATCCATTTCTACAATGGTATGAACTTGTCTGAGTTGTTCTTGTCCCCATTTCCTTACCACACTCGTTACAGAAAAGCAGTGAAAGTTTACCTAAAAGGCTATGAATATTCTAAAAAATTACCTTAAATAGAGCCAAAACACCACAAGATCTACTAGGGGAGAACCCCTAGGATGAATGGGAGGCACTCAAGTCAACCAACAATCAGATACGGTCATGATGTTGTTAAACTTTTCATGAATATTCTAAACCTATCAAAAGATTAACTGCTAATTTTAGATGGTACTGTCTTTTAAAAGATGTGAAATTATTGCCAGGAAAGTCAAAGAATTCCCTTAGAAGATTCTTAATAACACTCCCCCTACCAATGATACAATCATCAGACGCACTGACCTTTACTGTACTGATGCCATTTAACTTTTCAAAGAATAAAATGTCAACCCTATGTATAAAGATTACTTTTCTGATACTTGATGGTGCTGTTTTGTAGAGCTTGGATATTATCGCCTGAAAGGGTCTGAATAGCATAAAGAAAGTGACTGGGTCCCTAAATATCATTATTTAAGGGTCAAATGCATTGCATGAGAGTTGTTTGTAGATGTAAGTGATTGTAAGTTTAATCCGTTCGTTAGGGTTAAAAGATGATGCTATTATACAAAATTTGTCTATGTATGTTTTTAAGGCTTTTCAGAGCCGTCAGGAAATGTTGAATAGTTAAATGATTTGAGTGGTTTAGTTTATACATATGCTTTTGTTTTATGTCTTTGGCTTGCTGATTGTTTGACACATGTATAGTATTTCACTATCTATTCTATTATAAAAATGTAACTCCCCTTTGCACATGGGCTACAGGTCTTGAAATGCAAATCAATCTGATGTTCAAAGCACATCAGTGGTGGTGGTTGACCCTTCCTTAGTGGTAAAGGTCAAAGTACACCAATAGTGACTGACACATTCCATTAGGTTGAGGATGAAGGAACACCAAAGGTTGTTGACCCTTTCCCTAGTGTTGAAGGTCAAAGAACATCAAAGGCATTTGACCCTTTCCCTAGTGTTCAAAGTCAAAGAACACCAAAGGTGATTCGCTCTTTCCTTAGTGTTGAATGTCAGAGAACACCAATGGTGAATGACCCATTCCCTAGTGTTGAAGGTCAGAGAACATCAAAGGTCATTGACCCTTTTCCCTAGTGTTGAAGGTCAAAGAACACTAAAGGTAATTGACCCTTTCCCTAGTGTTGAAGGTCATAGAACATCAATAGTAATTGATGCCTTTCCATAGTGTTGAAGGTTAAAGAACACCAAAGGCAGTTGACCCTTTCCCTAGTGTTGAAGGTCATACATAACCAATGATAATTGACCCTTTCCATCAGTTAAAGGTTGAGCAAATGTACAGAATGAGTAGAAAATGATGGGAGGACACTCACTGAAGATTATGTACTAAATTGCCACGGGATACCACTAACCTTTTTATTTTTATTCTATATCATTGAAGAATAACATACAACATTGATTTAGAGGTCATGAAATCACAGTTGAACTTTGCCCTAAGTCAAAATTTGTGCCAAACAATAGCAAGTGACCACACCATCATCATCTACATTAAAGGGACAAGTAAGAGGTGGTGAGATAAGAGTTTATTTTAAGGAAACATGGGGATTTTACCAGGTTATTTTATTGTTTTGAATTATGCTACTTGAATAGCTGTACCAGTCCAAGTAGTCATCATGTCTCAAAGTCTGACTTATCACTTTAACACACTTAAGCACAGTGTTAAAATGTAAGATACACCGTGTTGTCCCCCCCCCCCCCCACCAGCATCCTCCAAGAGAGGGGTTGATGGATGTGTGAGGGCACCCGTCACAGCGTACCTTACAGACTAGCATGGTGTTAAACTGTAAGATACATCGTGTTGTCCCCCCCCCCCCCCCCCCCACCAGCATCCCCTATGATAGGGGTTGACGGATGTGTGAGGGCACCCCGTTACAGCGTACCTTACATACTAGCATGGTGTAATGGTCCAACCGTTTAAAAGGGAAAGGATATCTAGTGAATTCACTTTGTTTAATAAAAAGTTGGATGTTAAATGAGACAAACTGTGTTGGTATTTGTTCACTTTCACTTCTCAGTACTGAGCACGAGCTGGCATCGATCAGAACTTAGGCAGAAGTGACATATAGGCCTTGGTAGGAAAATTCCATTTAATGTATTGTTGATAGTGGGGATCGTCTAATTTCAAAGTAACTTGCGTCCAATGTCATGTCAAGTGAATGTCATCAACAAAGCCACACCCAAATCAATCAAACCATAAATGGTAGGTAGGTACCATAAACGACAATGCATTTAACAGAAGTCACAGAGCAACGTCACTTCCTCTTCGGTTCTGATCAATGCCAGCTGAAAAGTGAAAGTGAATGAAACCAACACATTGTATCGTCCAAGTTTTTATCAAACATAGTGAATTCAAACGGTGTTCTTTTCCCTCTAACTGTAGTTACCTTGTAACAAGCACAAACAAAACACACATGGCAGTTTTAAAAGGTACAGTACATTTTTTGGAAGTATGGTATGATGTAAGTTTTCAGAGTAAAAAGAAAAAAAACACAGTCTTGTACACATGTAAAAGAGGATTTGACAAACACTGAAGATTATTAGAGATGACTCCACACAAAGACAACATTGAATTCAAATAACAAAGTACTTGACACAACAGACTTCTATCCATTATCAAAAAAAAAATGTCTTTGGCAGCACAAGTCCAAAAATTTGAAATCTCATATTTTGAATTTTAAATTTGACCTATCATTAAAACTGTCTAAAAACCAATAATCTTTTTTAATACTATGATTCAAGTGAGAGTTTATTGTAAATCTTAATTTATAGAATGTCAATCTTGATTTGCAATAATAAATTTTCTTGTTTCAGTCATTTTTCTTTTCTTCTTGTGTCTTGGGTTCAGCTGGAGTGCTGGGGTCGTCGCTGTTTTCGATAGCCCTCGGTGCATCTCCATTGCCCAAGCTTTCATCCCCATCTTCTCCAACCCCATGCATTACTCCACTTGTACCGAATTCGTTAAGACGGTTTGGATCCACAGGATAAATCCAACGCTGATATAGGTATATTAGAAATATTACATCTGTCAAAGAATAACATTGTTGGAGAATATATTATTGTTCATGGTTCCAAGAATCAATAGGACAGTACAATATAGTTACTGTGGAACGGTAAATTGGAAATGACTGTGGTGTTGTAATACATCTACTACAACTACTACTACTGCTGCCGCCACCACCACCACCACCACCACCACCACCACCACCACCACCACCACCACCATTACACAACTATATTGTATTGTCCAAAATAACACTGTTGTTGCTACACGACAGCCACTAAAACTTCAATATTGAAAAAGCATGGTTGAAATTACCAGTGAACTTAGGGACGATCACACACTGTCGCACAAGCTCAATCATGAAAATCGTTCGTGTAGGACAAAGGTTTTTCTTAATTATGTCCATTGTTTATCTTTCTTACAATCATGGGCACAGCGTTCCAGGTTTTGAAGGACACTATAGAAAATAAATAAATGTTAACACAGTGCGCACAATATAGATCTACGCACAACCAATCCATACGTCCCATTACTGGAAACAGCTATGAGTTACTGACTATTTCTTAAAAACAGCCAATTCATGTAGTTGGCCTTTGAATGGAACACTTACCATCTCTGAAACAACCAATTCGATACAATGTAGGCATTTGAATAACAAAAGCAAAGATATCATCTATAAATGTATTCAGTGCCTTGTATGTCATCATTCTCCATGGCAGATGAGCTACAGACTTCAACTTATAGTTAATAAATAGCTGAGGTGTCATCATAATGAAACCTGTATCAAAATACAAAAAGAGAAACAGTCCAATATTGTCAAGATTCTGTCTATTGGGGACGAGCCAGTCTTGGAATAAAAAGTAAAGTTTTAAGAAAGTTCTAGATGATAAAAAATACAAAATGACATGTAATACGATATGAACAGTTCACTTTCTATAGATTGTCATTGTTGTCACATGAGGGCGCTATTACATGAAATCCTTCAACAAGAAATCTGGATGTGTTTATAGTCTCGGTTACCCAGACTCTCACCACTGGGGGCTCTTCTACGAGACCACCCAGATGAGAGTCTGGGGAAACTGAATCCCAACTTGCCTGTGCTGGAACTATCTCCTAGAGCAGTGCATGCTGGGGAAAACTTCATGCCAAACATTGCAGGCTGAACGATTTAGGTATCGTACCTTAGCGACAAGTCATCACTTCTCAAGTGACTGATACATCTTATTCAGTTTGACTTTAAGAACACAGCTTTTCTGTGTTTTTGTGTATGGTTTCCTCCTGCTTTAATTACTAGAACACTGCTCAGTGGCGACCATATCAACAAATTTCGAAATAAATTGGACACATAAAGATTATTCTTATTATTAATCATTCTATCACGTAGCATAAGAACATTTACCTTTCATACAATAAAACAGGATAGCACTTACCAAACATAAGAAGGAATCCATATAACATATTAAGAACCCACGAATACCAGCCTTTGTGCTCTTGATACATCAATGAATACACTGCATACATACCCAGAAGTGGAAACAACACCCAAGCAAGATACTTGAATGCAAGCTGTCAAAATACAGGGGAGAAAACATCAACTTGGTGGGTATTTAAAACATGACTACTGTATTTCTTGAGTTTAGGTATGAAAATATGAACTTTGGTCGGATGTGGAGTGTCTGTGATATACAAGATTATTATGACATCAAGGGACTTAAAGATGCGTGTGCTGGTAGTCTGACCAATCAAAAACTTCACCAAACATATTTCCAGCTGAAAGAATTCAGCTATCAGGAACATTTCATTCCAGTATCATACCAGATGCTGTCCAACATTGCCTTCACTGCTGAAACAGTCAGATAGTCAGGCTGCTCAGTGGGGAGTTATGCAAAGCTAAAAAAGATAAGCTATCGCTTGGCTTTGAATGCCTATTTTGCATACAGGACAGTGATTTTTTCACAGTGAACTTACATAAATGTATTTTTTTTTCATGCACATGTCAAGGCCATTAGGAACTTTCTATTGATGAATTTTTTTTTGTGGTATCACTTTAAATTAATCAGGTTCTTCTCAATTCAAAAAAGTCTTATCAGGATACACCACCGAGATCTCCAAGAAATGCATTACTTTTCAATGTATCCATGTACTCATTCTGACTGAAAGGCCAAGTTCAGATAAGAATAACAGTTTCTGTATGAAAAACACTTGTCTGGCAAAGTTATAGAAAAAGTTAGTCCAGAGCAAATGAATACTCCTATGCAATCCTTATGGTTCCACTGACATGATATCAGTAATGGAAGAACCTAGGATTGAAATCCATTAAGAGTAGATGTATATAGTTGTGACTGTACTTACCGTATCGTACCGTTTGGTAGATGATTCTACATACGTTGCCTTATCAGCAAATACTATACGAGGGAAAACACCAAACCAAAGATTTTCCCTGTCGATCTGACACAAAAATATGACAAAACAGAAAATAATGTCAATTAATAGGCATAATTAACATAACAATATACATTGTAATCTTTCATGTAAATTTCCGGGAAATAATCCCACTACTCTAAAGAAATGATAAAATTATTTTATAAATTAAAAATCCAAAATAAATATCCAATCCTCAGCCATATGGTCACTTTAAACACACTCTGAGTAAAGCAAGAATACATCATTATCTTTCTACAGTACAATGCCAACACAAGTGCAAGCTGTTTGGTGAACATAGTGTCATACAAAACGAATATTTCAAACTAACATGTCAAATACTCATGTAAAATGTCATTTCAATCATTATTTGGATGATTTTTTACAACAAAGACATACCTTAATTGACATAACTTTGGTAATTTTCCAAGCATCAATGAGTAATCCAATAAAACAGGATATACGGACCACTGTGTTGGTTTCATTATCTAGTACATACAATACTACTACTACAGACTGGAAGACACCAAACACGACTGAACGCACTGATAAACCTTCCAAAGATTGACGGTTTTTCCAAAACTGTATGTCTGCAAATCAGAGAAATTGATCAGTTAGTGTAGCAATCGGTGTGCTTGTTATTAAAAGCCAATTTCAACATTTCACCGACGTACAACAATTTCTTGCAACCCACTAAATTTTGGTGTGCCCTTATCTCTTGATATGTGATGACTGACATTAAAACACAGTCTTTCATTAGTTTGACTCGTAACAAAAATGTCTATCATAAGAGAACACACTATCAATTGTACAAACACAGCCTAGAGGAGGCAAACTGTGTAAGGTTCCAAATACTGAATGTGGATCATAGTAGATTCTGATAGATGTTATTAATGTAAAAACATCTTGGAACTTTCAAAACTATTATGGTGACAAATTGCCATATATATTCTCAATTCATCTTATCAATCAATTGCATTTTAGCATTATTTCAATTGCTATCTCTGTATGACTTTATATCAGCCAAGATTTCACAAATACATCACACAATTCCTAGTACAAACAAGTAATTTCCAAACTCAAAATTTAACACAGAGAGTGTTTATATAAATGACTGTTGGAAATATTGTTTTATTAAAAAATTCTTTCAAATCTAGATTAACCTGGCATGGACATATGTTATATCTTTCTTTTCATTTTCATTTTTTGCAGTAATATAAAAATTCAGACTGGCACAAAGATAAGAATGTTGAAATACTACTCACCATTTTTAAATGCTAGGAACTCAAAGATACTGTGAACTATGGAAATAACGATGGTCAAACCTAACAGATAGGGATTGGTCTCCAAGAAGGCTTTCTGGACAAGACAAAAATAATACTGGTATAAGAAACAAGTCATTACAGAAGACACTGCACCACCCCACCCACCCCTTAGTTTCTTGCTGTTTGACTAATGGGTGAAGTGAATTTTTTTTAAATGTTGAATTTATAAGTGAATTGAATTTGAACTTGATGTCAAGGTCAAGTTTAAAGATACAAGCAGAAAGGTCATATCTGATAACACAGGGACAGATACTTGAATTAGATTCTATGTATGTTGGTTCTTTGACTACTGTACAAATAGAGGATATGAAGTTCATGCGAGATTTCTCTGATGACAAACAGACGGTAGTCTGTAAGGTACGCTGTGATGGTGCCCTCACACCTTGGTAAACCCCTCCTACAGGTGAGAGGAGGCTGGGGAGGGCAGAATGACACGACGTATCCTACAGTCTAAGCAGATCCTTCCTACCAGTCAAACAATGATTCCATAACAGTATCTCCCTGAATTCATTTCAATCCATTGTCAATATACTGTGGAACACCCAGACAACACTTGCATATTATTCCCAATACTTCAACTTGCCTATGTTCACATAATATAAGAAGCCTTGTTGAGTTAAAAATTAGGAGTGACAGAACTCTTGTTAAGAGTGTCTGACTGAATGAAATAAACCATTGGGAATACTATAAAAGTATTAGCACAAGTTGAAATTATGTGAAACAGAGTCAAATAGTGATAATTATTTGTCTGGATAAGAGTCTATAATCAGTGATATTTTATCACCTAGCGCACCCATTGTTTGATTATGTTACCGTCCAGTACACATTATAGATAGCTTAAAAATACTGCCAATGGTGTTGTAGCACAACTGTACAGTTTTTGAAAATGTTAATCCATATGCTAGTCCATGCTAACAATATGTGTTCATTTGCTGAATAACTATCCAGTTGCCTATCCAACCATGTTGCTATCTTTAAGATAAATGCTATCATTTGGCTGTTGCTATGGGTGTGGTCATGTTGTTAGATATATTTGCATACATTTATGTAAGTTTTTGTTCCCTTATGTATGAATTCCTGATATTGTCTTTGCAATACACGTGATCATTTGGCTGTTGCTATGGGCGTGGTCTTGTTGCTAGGGTATTTGCATACATTTTTTGAATGTTTATTCAATTGTCTATTAAACCTCATTGTTATCTTTGTGAAATACACCACCGTTTGGCTGTTGCTATGGGCGTGGTCATGGTTACTAGGGTATTTGCATACATTTTTTGAATGTTTATTCATTTGTCTTTCTATTCCTGTTGTTATCTTTGCAATACATGTGATTATTTGGCTGTTGCTATGGGTGTGGTCTTGTTGCTATGCAAATTTACATACATTTTTTGAATGTTTATTCAATTGTCTATTAAACCCTGTTGTTATCTTTGTGAAGAACACCACCGTTTGGCTGTTGCTATGGGCGGGGTCATGGTTGCTAGGGTATTTGCATACATTTTTTGAATGTTTACTCACTTGCCTACCAGATGATGTTGTTATTTGACCAAAGTATACTATCATTTGGATGTTGCTAAGGGTTTGGTCATGGTTGCTAGGGTCAATTTTGTCAAAAAAAATTGAAGAAAATCTGCGGAATACCACTTCCGGAACCATCTCACCAAGTTTCAGACTCATTGACCAAGTACTTTTTGAGATATAAGTTTTTGACCAAAAATGAACATTCTTACACCTAATTTGCATATCGCTCATGGAATTATTGTATGCTTAATATATCTTCATCCATACATCCCTAGATGCATCCCCATCAAATTTCAGCCCAATCTGCTCAGTAGTTTTGGAATTATAGATTTTTAACCAAAAAGACACATTTTTAGCCCTAATTTGCATATCACTGATGGAATCATCATGTCATGAACAAATCTTACTTTACACTTCCTAAAGAATCTTCCCACCAAATTTCGCACCAATCTGCCCAGTAGTTTCTGAGTTTAAGTTTTTTGACCAAAAATCACATTTTTTGACCCAAATCACACACCTGTGATGCGATCATTTTGATTTGAACAATTTCCCAACTAGACACCCAAGGTAATGGACCAACCAAATATCATGGCGATCGGTTCAGCGGTTTTTGACTTTAAGTTGTTTACACACACACACACACACAGACAGACAGACGCCGGGCGATCCCTATAGCACTACTGAACCTCAGTTCAGTTGTGCTAAAAACAAAACTAATCGTTTCAAAAACAGTTTTTATATAACAGCTGTTTGTATTGTAAATAAGTCATAATGTTGTACTGTCCTGATTTCACTGAATGTATTCTTTGTTTTAGTAATCTGTAATTTTGTTGCTTTTAATGTTATTTTGAACTCAAGTTTTTCGCACAACCACTACAAATTTCATTGTACAAATACATATGACATTACAGTATTATTACTATAATTACTATATTAATATTATTATTATATACGACTTGACTTCGAGTGCCATATAATGACTGATGAAGCTAGGGGAAGCAGTAAAATCTATGTAATCAAAACTGATCTTTCAGACTTTTCTTGCATTTTGTACATACTTTGAGACTGTCCTGATCTTCATCGTCATCATCTGCTACGTCGTCTCCTAGTATCTGTGTCCATTGGTTCCTCATACCCTGGGCAGCATACATTTGCCATTTGAACATGGAGATGGGGTGAAAGGTCAGACTGAGGGGTAACTTACTGTAAGGCAAATCAAACGCATCTACATAATAAAATGAGGGTCAAGTGCACATTGTATCAGCAGATAACTAGGGGAAAACATGTCATGAGTCACCAGAAAATGCGTCAGCAGACGACCATTGGAGTAGTCATATATGTGAAAGTGAACTTGGAACAAAAAGTGTCAACTGAGGATTACAGCCAAAACATGTCAGATATGAACCAATGGTTCATGGAAACGGAAGACTGTGGTACAACATATCCACTGAGTAGAAGAACAAATGTTACACAGTCAACAATCGTCGACTTTTTTGCAAAAGTATTTTTGTTGATAAGATAGAATTAAAACATAGTAGATTTTAGAACTCGATAAAGGTACTCTATGTAAACGCATACAGACGTTCGATGGAGAACATTGTAAATGTATGTGTGTGTGCTTATATTACAATATACACATACACACATACGTATATTGTTGTATGTTCAATGAAGTCGAGATGACACAGCTTTGATACCAATAGCCATAAAGGTCCTTTTTGTTTAATATTCATTCAAGACCGACTTAGTTTTAAGTACCCTTATTATTTCATTTCAATCGTGTACTTTGATTATAATTATTACATTGTTTATTTTGGTCATGATTGAGCATAGGCAGATGTCGAAGTTGTTGGGATGTCTGCCACAATTATGTTAATTTTATGTTAATTAGGTGAAAGGCCGCATAATGCATATGTCTAGTTGGACACTAGGGGGCGCTTCTGGATGCGTATAGACATTGGATTATATAAATACTGTGATACTGTGATCTGAGCGCTCACAGTACACATTGTATGATGATGTTATAGGTTATGTATGTGCACACCAATAGTAATGATTAACAAATATTTCAGAAAGTTTTTTAGGAACTGACAAAATATAATTCGTGTCTGAATAAAGACTAAACAAACATGTCAAAACATGTCTAGAATTACAATCCATGTTGACTGTTTTACATTGCTGACGGTAGTCATTGTGAAATAATCCTCTACTATAAAATAAGTTATATTTAGATGTTATTCTCCAATATTTTTCTTTGTTCACTCAAGCAAAATACGAGTGACCTGAGGGGGCTTGTCGCTACAAGTCACTAGAACGACAATTTTGAATGTTTTGGACACAGTGACGTAGACACACGTTGTCGTGACATAGACATGTGTTGTCGTGACGTAGAACGACCAGAGTATATATTCCATATTTTTTGTTCAACTTGGGTCATGCATGGTATAGAAAGTGAAATCAAAATAATTTACAGTGTATTTTCACTCACTATCACTGATCTACAAATGAATTCTACATATAACTTACGGTGTAGTTTCATTGATAGGCATATAATCAGTTACCATGTTCCAATAATCATTTATATAGATGACAGGGTAATAATCTCCAGCTGGATGGAAGTCAATGTCTGCAATCAACATAAAAATACAAGTGTTATTCAGACCTAATGTACTGGCATACTTTAGAAGTACAGACACTACTCTGAGTGAATAGCATCCATAACAACATGTACTCAGATCAACTTTACTTTATCATTTTTTTTTAACATTGTCTGTATGAGTATGTGACAGAACTCTGTTATCATGACTTTTGGAGAGGAAACACAGACAAAATTGATCTCCCAACAGCGTATGTTCACAGTCTTTGCTTATAATTTGGTACAGCACCTTGTACTGATGGACTATAGTGGGGTGTTCTAATTTCAGTAATCAAAGGGTGATACTACATCTCACCCTAGCTTCTGTGGAGTCTGAAAAGTGCTGTTATAGCCCCCCTAGTCTGAAGGATGCTGTGATAACCTTCTAGTTTCTGTGGAGTTTAAAGGGTGCTGTATAGCCCCCTAGCTTTTATGAGTCTGAAGGACATTTACTTACATTGATCTAAGGGTGCTGGTATAGCCCCTCGTTTCCATGGAGTGTGGTCATCTAAAATGTTGATAGTTAGATTGGGATGCCAATGTGATAAAACCTCTGCTGGTCTCATATCATCAACACTCTGAAATTTGGTAACAAATAAAAATCTACATAACATGACAATGGAATGACTTTAAGGTAAACACTTGAAGGATCACAAATGGTTAACAACACAATTGATGTCTCATGAACCAATATAGTAATGTGTACTATACCTTTCATACACAATGCTTCACACACTACTGGGACAAAAGTGAATCAGAGTACACAATGTACTCAAGCTGATTAAAATCCGATTATTAAAGTGAACTCGGCGTGATTTCTTTATTTTTCTCTTACGTTTATTGTCGGTTGTTCTTTTGTTGTTCTTTTAGCACCCGATACCTAAATCTGACTCAATATCATAGTTGTTCTCATATCATATCTCGTACTTACAAGTAGCCAATCAGAATCCGTCTTAAGATATATATACACTCAACTTTCGAAACTGAAAGAAAGAGAACAACCAGACAATGATGATAACATTATTGTCTGTGCTCTGTGTTCAAGCTGTTTTTGAACAGAGCACTCTGCAGTACTGTACCCGTATGTTTTGGTGCATTACGCATTCTCATTCATTGAGTAAATTCCCTCAGCGCTCTCGTATTGGCTCAAGAACACCTATGTTACTGTGTCAGATGTAGGTATCGAGTGCTCACACAACAAAAAATGAACAAACAACAATAAACGAAAGAGCTAAATACAGAAATCGTGCCAAGTTCACTATTAAGTTCAGATTGACCATGTGCTAGGGCTAGGGTAATACAACCAACTGTACTATAGTCTTACCCTAATTATATCTTGGCTAGCTTCAGTCTCTCCTGTCAGTAAATTCACCATTTTATGATAACGTTTCTTCTTGTATTTGTTGAGTACTGTAACATAACACAACAGCAAACAAGTCAAATTAGATACATGTACATTCACTACAAAACAAGTAGCGAATGTATACAATGAAATATCATCAAATTCTCCACAAATTTTTAGGAAATCTTTGAAACAATATTTAGTTGAGCAGTACAAGAGATTAAATTGTAAACTTAGAGAGGTATAGATTTTTTGTTTGTTGTATAGACTTCGTGAAGTAAACAGACTTGTATGCATACATCTTTTTTTAGAGTTACGCATATATTTCAGTCCCATCAATGACTGAACCCTCTTATTGTTATCATTTGCAATGTACAATGCTGGGGGGGGGGGGGGGGGGGGGGGTCAGGCTAGACTAGCACTAACTCGTTGAGAAACTTTCAATTGTTCATCATGATTTATCATCAATTGTTTACCTTTCTACAACTCAAAGAGTTTTGGGATATGTATGTCTATTTAGTCAAATGAATAAATGTACATACGAACAGTTTTTCATTAATGGCAAAAAGTGCAAGTAGGTAAAATCTACCCGAGTTCCCCAATTTTGTGTACTGGGGTTTCCACCACAATTAACATATGGGGATCTTAACATGTATTACCAGTTTCTACCCTCTGTTATCAGAATTCCTCAACCTAGGCAAACACACTCATAAACTGTATTAAACAAAATTCCATACTGTTACCAGAAATACAGAAGTATGACACATACACTTTGACCTGTAAGCTACTGCCTTCTTAGCATATTTGCCTTTGGCTTTCGGATCCGGTGATCTACCAGATTTGACAAAATACACATGAATAAATATGCTTCCATTGTTCATCATTTTCTGCAATAGAAAATAAAAACATAAATTGTCTTACATTATCATTAAAACTTTACCACTTTCAGAATTATCAAGCTAGTAACTTAATTTTCATTGTCACAAAAGCATTAAATTGTTGTTGTAAACAATTCTAATGATTTGTTTCATCAATGGCGTTATACCAGATGAATGGTACAGTACAGGTAAAGAATCCTTCTTGGTTTGCTAGTGTGGTGTCAGTCTGATGATAACATATACCCTGATGCTGGCATTTACCCTCATAGTAGCTTATACATGCTGGTGGTGTGCTTAGTACAAGCCAGATGTTGGCACTGAGCTAGAAAAAATGCTAGACCAGTCAGAAAGTGATTCTTTTACTGTACGACACCTTAGAAAATAGACTCTGTATTTTAGGTTCACAAACATCCAAGAGTTGTTTCAAGAGGACTTACAAATAATTCAGAATCAACATAGAGTATTGTTGTTCTATAGTATGTGTTGTAATATGACAGATTTTATTCTTATTTTATGTTTCCCTTCAACACAAATATTACAGGTTATCTTTCTTTTAAAAACTAACATAAAACAATCGTCTAATTCTAATGATAAATCTTGTCTGACTTTGCAAATAATCTTGATGAAACTTTGGCTATAAAGTAATCCCCGTGTCTCTCTCACCTCAGTGGCTTCAATGGTTCCATCGTACGTATATGACCCATCTCCATTTGGACCACTAATCCAGTCACCGTATTCTAATTCACTTTCTTCCCAGAACAAGTACTTATCGTCGTCAAACTGAGTGAAATCTTCCTCTTCTGAGATATAAATTTTCATGTCCTGAAAATGAAGCAAACATGAAAACTAGGGTATCATACAGATGCTTTATTACATGAAAACTTGGATTGGACATAACATACATCTGTAAGTGTAAACTGAACGTGGCCCACAAACCAGCTTAAGTTAACATTTTTATGTTATAAGCTGGACTAGAGACGAGACAACTCTGCTCCCTCTAATATAAATGTAGGATTTGCTGTGAGCATTTCCAATTAAGAATTAAACAGCTACTGACCTATCAATGTAATGTAACAACATCAGTATAAACCCTCAGGCAGTTTTACAGATGAAAGCTACTCACGAAAAAAACCCTCAGAACACTTACCATGATTGTTCCCTTGGCAAATAGGTTTTCAGCAAACTTGATTGGTGATCCATCAGGGTTGGCGGTGGGTTGATTGGAACGACCACGGAAGAAACTACTAATCATGTAGATAATGAAGAGACGAAATGCAAATCCTTTTATCATCTGCCATGCACCGCCCTGCTGTTGTTGTTGCTGCTGCTGCTCTTGTACAGCCTGACAAAAACAAAAGATGAAAATTTAGGATCTCGGTTATTTCATTGACATAGATTGTTAAGCTGACTTGGTCAAAACTCAAGTAAATGTGAGAACGAGTCGGTACCAAGTATCAGTTTGTTGCAAACTACTTTCTATTTCAATCTGTTATCCACCTTTCACTTTGTTTGAGCAAGTTGAAGTGAAAAACTATGTTACTGTATTCAGTGGATTTTTTTGCTTTAGGTTGGGGAACCACGGTAACAGAAAGGTGATAAAACTGGCATAGTTTCCAATATATTATACCATAATTTGGGTTGGGAACCCATGTAAAATGACAGGGGAACTCAGCTACATGTAGATTTACCTGCTTACTGCAAAAATACTGGTATTTCTTGTAACAACATTTATTCCTATATGTAGTTATAGATTGAAAAGGATCTTTCAAAGTTTTGATATCAGGGATATTGACTGAAACCCTGGCTTTGAAAAGTGGTGTTAGATTTTCAAATTTTCCCGAACAGTATAAGCTTGTAAGTCTCCGAGACACAAAGATTCTTCGTTGAGGGAGCTCATACTAACAATGGTGAATCTTTCCGTCTGCATGTTTCTTGGATAATTCTTAGTGAAAAGGAAGTCAAACAATGCTGAGATTTAAAATACATTCACATTTGTGTAGTGCAGACCAGATTACATACTATGTTTAGCAGTACAACAAATATTACAACAGCAATCTAGGTTGCGGCTAAAACTGTTGTTCGACGTGGTAGATTACACAAGTGGGTGATAGTGGAGCTTCTGTTGTGTGGAATATAATCACCTTGTAATTAATATAGTGTAAAAACACTGTAAGTCCTAAAAATATATACATCTGTACTGTAAGATCGTGAAAGTCATCAGAAATGCCACCCTTTTGCGAGTATAATTTCACATGTTGCAACGATAGTTTTTATTTTCTAAGGTAAAATCTTGATTGTCTCTGTTAATATGGTAGTCCAAACATAGATGTCGGAGAGCTCTTTCATAGACCTCTCTCCAATGCATATGGTCAAAACAATCTCTGAAGTCAACTAAATGCCTATATAACCAGTTCAGTTTTTAAAAAATGTGGTTTCGTACTTCTATAGATATGATTTTAAAAATCACACACCCTTGTTTTCTTTCAAATTAAGGGTATGAATCGGTGAGCTAGTACTGTTAATAATAACTTCATTTCCTAACCAAAAGAAAGGACTTGTCAACCATTACGGATATGGGCTACAAAATGGCACATACATTTAAAATGAAAGCTTTCATACATTGATTGTCTAAAAATGTATGCAACCTTGAATAATCAGGTAAACCTAATGACTATATTCATTGCATTGTTCATTCACACATTCTACAGACTTTCTTCGGTGATCACGTTCAACAACTAAAACGCGTCTTTTCTTTCTGTTTCCATGCTTTCCTGTCTTGGCCCTTGTATATCCAACATCTAAAACATGTTAATATGTGCATAAAAATACCAACACAAATATTTATATAGCTAGTCGAGTTATACTAAGTTATAGTTCAAAAGCTTCCGACTTAGTTTTGTAACCTTACATGCACACCCTAGATTGTTCTTCAAATATTCCCCTTTTAGTTGGTAAAATTACGCGGAAGGTGATCTTGTTCAGTACAAGTTCTATTCTTTTTCGCTCAAACTCATTCATCCTTGCCGCTACGAACCATGCTACGTTTACGACCATTCAATGATAATTTCATGACAATGCAATGTCGAAAACACCGGTGTCCTTTGGCTTTCTCCTGTCCGATCCACTGATGACTGGATATTTTTTTTGTATGTCCAATAGATTTCGAGAAATGTTCCTCGTTATCCTACCTCTCCGTTTTGGTTCTGAGCAGCGACTTGTCCATTATTAGCCACTTCGTTTCCCCGAGCTTCCTCGGTACTTCCACTCGCAGTGTCGGCCATTTTTTAATTAAACCCCTTCTCACTATGATGGCAGGGGGCGCTATTCACCAGTGACAGAAATTTAGTGCGTCATACCTAATACGATAATACATATACTAGTAATTGTTGAATGAATCATTTCCCCACGCAGGAACGAGAACAGGTAGGGAAATACATGGGGATGCTGTTCCTGTCCAAAATCAAGATTGAAAGAGCAAACCCTGCTGGCTAAGTATTTCCAAGTACAGGTTACAGAGCTGTGTGAGACCTTTTTTGCAAAGCCCACATCTAAGTTGATTTCCAACCACGTGTAGTGTACTATATAAATTACATGATTACATACATCTCTGGAATGTGGGGGTGGGCGGGGAGGGGGGTGTATAATTACGCATATAAATGTGTAGGGGCGGGCTACGAAAGTTCTTGGATTCATTTCGGGAGCATAGCATTTTTGAGAGCGCAAAGTGGGGTTGCTTAAAAAAATTGACCCAAATATTTTCTCCCCCCCCCCCCCTCCCCGTAAGTCTTACCGCAGCCCGCAGCCTAATATATGTTCATATATCACTTCATCGCCTTTCGGGTCAGACCTATACATTCACGTCGTGTAATGTTCTCAGACACCATCAGCTAAAAGCCTGGGGTAAAATCGTGACTTGCCCGTTTTTACCGTGACCGGTACAATCTAGGAGAACGGTAAAAGTAAACGTTGCACATCATAGTTTATCATGCTGTAACAAGTTTTACTTTGGAAATCATTCCACTTATATTATAGAGTAGAGGCTGTCATTCCCCTTTTTAGTAGAGTAGACTCGGAGGCTGTCATTCCACTTCTCTTTTTTTCCCCTTTAGAGTAGAGGGTGGCATTCAACATTCTAACTAAAAAGGATGTATTTCATACAGTAACTGTTGCTATTCGTTTTTCGTACTATATTATTTGCTGTCATTCCACTTCTAGTATCAGAGTAAAGGCTATCTTTCCACCTTTTTCAAGAGTAGAGAGTGTCGTTAAACACGGTCCGTCAGGAACTAGACTAGAATGGCACCCTCTAGGCCTTAGAGTGTATTCCAACGGTAATGTGTGAAGATATCGTTGCGGTAGTAGTGTAAAATCGGAATATGGTCCGTCAAAAACTAGACTAGTGTCATTCCACTTTGTTCATGGAATAAATTCTGCCAACAATTTTCTCCGTAAATGTTCACAGTGTTGAGGTTAAAAGTACATTGTTTTGAACTTTTTGCTTGAAGATGTACTTCCCTCAGCTGTGGTTAATGTACAATAATAAGTGTACCTTAGACTCAGAGTTGTACAACAATGCTTTCCGTATTTTGATGGGTTACTCGTGTGATTGTAGAGCCATTCAAACGTTTATGGAATCCCGGGCGGATCCCACTTTTGGGGCGCTCAGACGTAAACTGGTGGTATCGTGTTTTTTTTAAAACTTTTTAAAAACTTTAAAAAAAACTTTTTTATTAGAAATAGCCATAATAGTTTAATTGCAGCGGTGCTTAATTCCGATACAATCCTCTATTCGAGGATTTTAAAATTGTATAGAGATTCGTTGTATTTTAAAATGCTTGTACATGTATTTGTTCGTGTGTGTATTTGTCTGTTGGTCTTTTTAAAGTTCTACTTGTTTTAAATTACTGTTTTGTGTGTATTTTATCTATGGGTGCTTTTGCGTTATTTTCTTTCCCGAAATAAAGTTTAATAACAATAATGATAATAATTAAATGTTAGTTACATCCCACCCCACTTCAAGGGTACTTTGCCAAAATGACTCTCAAACTGCACTTCAAGTGATGTTTGCCAAATGATTTATCCGAAGAAAAAAAAAAACACTCGCATCACCCCCTCTCCCAGCCAGTTAAATGACCGGTCCCTAAGTTTGAAGGTTGAATTGCAATAGAGCATTCAATAATTGCAAGCCTTTGAGGTAGGGAAAATCGAATCAAGCCCAGTCTGTTGCGTAAAATGTTACCCTTCCTTAATACTATTTGTAATATCTGAACTGATTTGTGAAATATGACCCCTCGACAGGTGTAATTTTTGAAGGCTCCCTGGTATAAGACCCTCATGCATTGGACGGATCACGTAAACTTTGTGGAGAGGACTACGGCCAGCACGAAGAGTCACCATGGTCACTGCTAGAATTTGTATTTGATTTGAAATACTCTATGAACAGCCATTTTCTCTTTTAAAAACAAAAAAACAAACAAACAAACAAAAAAAAAAAAAAAAAAACAAACAAACAAACAAACAAACAAACAAACAAAAACACCCATTAATACCCACGAACGTTTAGATATCACGTCTTATATTTAATATCCAGAAGTTAACTTAAATCATAATTTATGGTATCGTATTAGTCATATAGGGTCTTCCCTGCAGCAGGTCGTTCACATCTTCATGCCTGCTGAGCTCTAGTTTCTTGAAAAATAGTCAAAAGATTGGGTCTAGAATATGATCTTTTTGCTTGTTATGTTGAAAACGAATAAAATTTGCATTAGTTAGAGAACACAGTGTTGATTAAAATTACCTGTTTCCGAGCAGAATTTTTAATCTAATTATCGAATGGGTATTTTGTCAACAGGCAATATCTTTTACGTACGTCACACTGAATTTGTAATGAGTAGCCTGCGCAGTGTATTTACACCGCAATGAACAAGATGGCGGGTTTTCCGGAGAGCGTCAGGCAACACTTTCCCGTTGAAGATGTCCAGTCGGTCGTGAAAATCTTACGGGCGCAGCTCATCAATGATGGTCAGCCAGATTTAGCTTTTTTATCCATACTTTTAGGTGTAATTGAGAATGCACTTACATGTAATCGGTCTCTCGGCCCACAATCGCAATCAACGGCTGGCGTGGAGCGTATCTTCCCGGTCATAGAGTATGCTAACGTCCAAGCTCTATACACCAAGTTTGTTACCCAAATCAAAGGCTCTGTCGATACCAGCGAGTATAAATCTGGGTATGCAACACGAGATTTTGTCAAGAAGATGTCTGATGTCATATGGAGTTCACTTTCTCGGTCATACTACAAGGATAAAGCCCATCTGCAGTCACTTTATAGTTTGTTGACAGGTAAGTAAGCGTCGCGTCATGTGCAACGCAATATCACCCATTTTATTTGCATCGACGCATGTGACTTGGTTTCTCATCTGTACTCTGAACAAGTTTTCACATAGGTTAATAGCATTTATAACGATATATAATTGTCGAATTTGTATTTTGAAATTGCAAAAGTTTGCAGTATTTTGTTGTATTTTATTTAGGAATCCACCCTTTTTCATTTGTGTAGTCGTATTTCCTAGATAGTGCGTTTTAACGTTTAGAAACTGCATGCACTGTGGTTATGATTCATAGCGGTGTGTATGAGTCACTATTTATTATTGGCATGATTGGTAAACATGGAAACTGAAACACCGTAGGTTAATTACGTCTGTCTAAATATGCATGTTATATTCTATATTGTACCATCTACAAGGCCGCAATGTTGGCCGTGCTCTGTTAGCAATTTGTGACATTTGCATGGGTCGCTGTTAACGTTACGCGTCTTTTCACGTAAACGTATGGCTGTGGGTACTATCCACATGTTTATGACTTCGATTGTGGCGCGCGCGAGATGGTAGGATGACACGCCCCCTACCGCTGACTACTGATTTGGCGCTCTGTACACGTGAAAATGAATTACGAGACCATATTCACGCCCGCAACTTAGTCACAATTCCACATATGTATGTTTTTTTTTCACTTTATTTCTTCAATGATATGGATTTGTCACATATTCCAAGACGATATCTGTTCTTTGTTGAGTTATTATATATGATAGTTTAGCTATTTATTTATCATGTTTTTCTAAATGCATATTTGATATCCCCATTTACTACTAAATATCTAGTATAAATCTTTCTGTATGAAGATAATACCAGGAAGTATAAACACTACATTGATCATGGTCATATTTTTCTAATCTCAGTTTCTAAGCATTGATTTTGATCATGGCATTTAATAAATTGAAAAAGTGATGGACACTACCAAGTAAGCCTTCATGAATGTTGTCCCATAAATATGCTTGGATCGATAGCTTTATAAATACTGCAGTAAGCATATGTTAAGTTTTCTACTCACAGTAAAAACATTTTTTGTAAGCAAATCCCACATTTTTGCTGTAATCTTGCTTCCAAAATTATTTAAAATTTTAAAATACTTTTTTTGTAACTCTTGAGTAGAAATTTGTAACTATGGCAAACACTATGAACCAAAAGACAATGAATATTCATTCTTTCAATTAGAATAATGGTATAAATATTTATATACGAATATTGCATCATTTATATGCCAGTGTGTGGGAGAGTGGGTGTATGGGGGTGTGTGTGTGTTTATGTATTGAAACAAATCATAATAGTATTAATGAAGTTACCTTTGAAGCGACTACGTAGCTTTTGTCCGAATCACTTGTAGCTGTTTGAAAAACTAGATTCCAATAAGGTAACTTCGCTATCACTACTATATAAAATGGTGCCAACAATCAATTTCTATTCCACGAAACAAATCATGTTAAGCTCTTATTTTTTTAACTACCAGAAGTATTGTACATTAATTTGTGTGTTTGAATCCATACCACATGCTAAGTGCAATTATGAATTTACTTCTCAAAGTATTTTCTTGTTTTTTCCTGTCCCCCCCCCCCCCAAATTTTGTGTAAAATACCAGTGTTGTATCTTATGAAACCATGACAACATCAAAGTATGCTTGGTAAAGTATGGTACACACATGTTCTTTAATACCATGACGTACGTGTCAGGGTTTGAAATAATGACAAAATATTTTCTTGCCCACTGCACAAGTAGATTAAGAAACACTTGTCCAAATCAGAAAATACTTGTCCTCCAAGTTAATAATTCTTTTTGTAAATTTTGTTTGAGTTGTTTGATTGAGATTTCCCTTTTCATCAGGTTTTTTTTTTTTACCAAGAGAGTTGCCATAACATTACTTCCAGTTTGAGTAAACGCAGGAAATCTACATTGAATAATCATTTGAATGTATTCTTCTATTCATATGATAAAATATAACTTTGAAAGTTTCTGGCAGGTACAGGAATATTTCACTTATATTAGAATGAGCAAACAGAGGTTTTAAAATCGAAAACCATGAGAAATTCTTCTACATGTCCATTGGAACAAGCACTTTCTAAAATCACTTGCCCACATTACTTCTAATCACATGTCCGGGACAAATAAATTGCCCTTATTTCGAGCGCTGCATGTATGTGTAGTGTGTGTATATACATGTGGTTTTTTTTCCTGTGTGTGTTTTTTCCTTGTAGAGTAAATGACTTCAAATCATGAAAAGGAATTGAAAAAAAAAAGAACTCAATAGTAGTGAAAAAATCGAATGAACTCATCAAAATTGAATGTGTTCAAAGAGTTTATGTTTCCGTTTTTATTTCCATCAGGAATGTGTCCAAACTTTCAATTTTAATAAAGAGGATACTTAAATTGACAGACAGAATTCATAGAATAAATTTTAATGAAATACATTTAGGTCATGAATCTGTCAAAAAATGTATTGAGCTGTGACACTCGTACGACAACAGGCAGCCATACATAATACATATAAATCTATATATATATATATATTCTTCTAGATGTAAAGATATCTCCTTCATTCTCTGATTCATCTGGTTGTCATGGAAACTGGACGATACAGCCAATGGGGGTGGGGGGTGATTCACTTCTCAAAGCGCACTTCTTGATCAAATCGCTATGACTAAGTTCTGTCAGAAAGTTACTGGAGTACTGAATCACCTGGTTGCCATGGTGATGGTAGAGAATACATTTTAAAGCATGTTATCAGAATACGATGTAACATTTCCTTTGTGGTGCATAGGTTGTGACCACAGTCAGTGATCAGCAAACTAAAATATCTCAAAAGGTGTGTGTACTGAATACTACGGTATATATAAGAAGTATTGAGAAGAAAGAGCTAGTTTTCAAGTGACGTGTACTTGTAATATTTATATTATCACCACAAGAGAATCAATGTCCACTTATATTCAGTACAGTAGTTGCCAGCGTTGAGAGAGAGTACACGGAAGTCTGTTTTGTATCAGTGTGTGGGCGTATTATAGGTCAAAGCAAATATTCAATATAACTAATGAAATATACTGACAGGTTTTTTTTTGGCTGTTTATAACTTGAATGCACTGAATTTATACAAAACTGCTGACGGTTATGCACATACACAAAATGATTGATTGATCAGTCAGCGTCTTGTGATCAATGTTCTGTCTCATTGATCAGTCGTCATATTCTGTATAATACTCGTTTATTATTGATGGATGCAGCTGAGCTGAGCAACAGGATCAGATATGGTTTATTAATACAGAGCTTTGTTAAGATATTATAACAAACAGGCTGAATTGAAATTTGAAACTAATCCGTTTATGAATATGAATGTGAAGACAACTGTGAAGGAAAAGAGAGATTGGGCAAAAGTAAAATTATGATAGAACCCAAAGGCGATTCTCGTTGTCGTCAAATTGTAGGCTGGTTGACTAATAAAATGAATGCAGGTGTCAAGTGTTGTGTGATCAGTCCAAAATGCTACATCTGTAAGAGTACTTAAATTGACATTTAAAAACACAACTTTTGGTTTGAGAGAAGAAATGAGAAATGTGTGCTAAGAATTGAACATAGCTATCCCAGTGTGTTTAGTAGAATATACTGTAATATTTAACCAAAGGAATTGATTTTAGAATGGTGACTGACAAGCAAAATTCACTGCATTGATATCTTTTTGATTAATATTGCAGTGCAAAATTTTCAAAGTGTATGAAGTTTATAACTCTATAGCATTATGTATTTCCATTAAACTTGAAGTCTTGTATAAATTTGCACTTGATGTATGATTCTATGAATGTTAGACTCTTGTTTTTTATGAGACACAAACTATGCTGTCCTCAACAAGTTGATTTGTGTTATATATCATGTGAATCAATATTGTTTACAGCATGTCACTTATTCCACCCTTTATCTTTCTTTTATTATGCACATGTATGTTTTTCAGTGTTGTTATAAGACAAGTCCCGTTCTCACCCTCCCACCCTCCCATAATAAAGTAATATAATAAAGTCAAATAAAAAAAATAGTGTGTTTCTGATAACCCTGTCGATCCTAGTTTAAGCTGCCGGCCCTAAACATTTTTCACATGCAAAAAGGTGAAATTATGACAATTTCCTTCTATTTCCCTGTAGATTTTCTTGTCAAATTATCTTTCATTATTTTTTTGTAAAAAACCACATTCCAGAGAGAAGTGATGTCTTTTCAGACTATAACAGCACAGTCTGCATATTGTGTTCATCTGCTTTTGTGAATCACACATTATTGTCTTCATTTACTTCTTTTACACGTCATCAAATGTTACTGAAGTATTGTCACCAATCAGTATCTTGTCTGGGGTCGAAGTAATTAAAAAAAATAAAATGGAAAATAGAATAAAATAAAATCCTGACCTACCTTCCGTATTTTTTTAAGTAATGTTATCGGAAACAAACAGTTTTTGGGGTTTTTTTGCCTAATAATGTCCTCTTGACAAACCAATATGATAAAAGACACGGTTTACACTATGTGGTTGGACTTGTCAAAGTGCCAAGTTCTGAAGGCCGCAGTGTTTTTCCATCATTTTTCCAGGGATGTTTACATATACATTCAGTACAATGAGGTCTGCCGTGATCAATAAATATCAAATTTATTTTATATCACACCGAGTCAAATTTCATTTTAGTAAAGTGAAGTTTTCATTTGTACTTCAATTTATTGTCATTAATTATTTAATTTCATAATGTTGCCCCAATTTTTTTTTATGGATGATCATACATGTATATATTTCAGTTTAATTCCTATGCTGATATAGTCTAGTAATTAATTACCGTGTCTTATTTTTTTTAGCACAACTGAACTGTGGTTCAGTAGTGCTATAGCCATGGTGAAATGTGTGTATGTATGTGTATATGTGTGTGTGTGTGTGTGTGTGTGTGTGTGTGTGTGTGTGTGTGTGTGTGTGTGTGTGTGTGTCACACACAGTGTAAACAACTTAATGTCAAAAACTGCTAGACCGATTGCCTTGATATTTGGTGGGGATATTACTTAGGACGTGTAGATAGGAAATGTTCAAATGAAAATGATCGCATCAGAGATGTGCGTTTTGGGTCAAAAGCATTGTTTGCCTGAATTATACATTTCACTAGCTCAGAACAAGAGCTGTTTCATTTAGTTTCATGCACCCCAACATATCAATCCGGTATCTTATTGCCATTTTCCTGAGCAATAAAGGTGGGAAATTTCAGATAATGTAGTGATCTGAAAATGTTTTATGTTATGCTGATCAATTGGTCCTGTTTTGTGTTGTTTCTTGCTTGAATATGTGAGCTATTAGCTACAGTAGGTACCACTATCAAATGCAAGTCAAGACAAAACTGTGTGCTGTGACCATATTTGTAGTGTTACATAATTACTGGGTATTATTCAATATAAGTAAGTCAAGTGCTATAGTATTGACAAAGATGGCAGATGAGGTACTTTTACAGTCAACAGATAAAGAACCCAATTTGATGAAAATGTGTTAACAGGTTGACGTAATTGCTTGCAGGTAACAAACTTGACTGTTTTGGAGTAGCCCTTGGTGTGGTGGCAGCTTGTCAAGTGTTAGGATACCATGATGTCCATCTAGCGTTATCTGAAGACCATGCATGGGTTGTATTTGGAGAGAACGGCAGCGAAACAGCAGAAGTGACATGGCATGGCAAAGGCAATGAAGACAAACGTGGACAACCCATCAATCTTGGTATGACTGCCTACAAGTACACAAACACTTTGTAGCCTTGTCCCCATTTGGAAATTAAAATTGGTTCAAAATGGAATCAAAAAGCTGGTTCTCCTGTCCCCATAATGTACTACAACCGGTTTGAACCAGTTGAGTTGAATCAGTTTGAAACTACCTGAGAGGAGGGGTTTCAAACTGATTCAGAGTAAATTGGTTCAAAACCATCGCAAAAGCAAAAGTAAATCCATTCAAATCCATTACTTAGTTTTCTAGTGGGGACTGAAACTAGTGTTTCAAACTGTTAACTTAACCCATTCAGTTTGAGTTGGCTTTGAATTGATTCAAGTGGGGACAGAAAGTAGTTTCAAACTGTTAACTTAATCCATTCAGTTTGAGTTGGCTTTGAATTGATTCAAGTGGGGACAGAAAGTAGTTTCAAACTGTTAACTAAACCCATTCAGTTTGAGTTGGCTTTGAATAAATTCAGGTGGGGACAGGGCTATTATGTATAGTGTGTTATTACAACTGTCATAGATATATGATAGTTGTAGCAGACTGCATTCAATTTTCTGATGCATACAACTGTGATACAAATAAACACACTACTTGCATGGAGGATAAATTTAAGTAGTCCACAAATTGGTCTGTATCATGTTACAAGTAAAATGCCTAGCTGACTGTTACAAAGGAAATTGGTATTTTCAACAGTTTAGAATTTATATGACAATCTGTTTTGAATTACAAGTTTGACATTTTGCATACATAGGATGGGAAACATGAAAAAAAAATGACCTTTCCTTTTCTGACAATCTAAAGAAATTGAAAAAAAAATAACTTCAATAATATAAAGTAACCATTTTATGTATATGGAAAATTAGATCAGTTATTAGGAACTGAATGCACAATTAATTCATATATACAAATTGAATGACATGATTGAATGGATTTAAGATGTTTATTTCATGAACATAGATACGTTGATCTTTCTTCCTGTAATACCGTGAGATTAGTGCTGTTACTTGTCAAATTAAGCTGATCTTATCTTGTCGTTGTTGGTGATACTTTGGAGGAACAAAGCAGAAGATAACGCTAATAGTTTAAAGAAGTGGGCGTACTGCATATATAAAAAAAAAAATGACCCTTTATCCATCATCTTCAAAACCACCGTCTCTGAAAATCACACTTTTCAAAATATGAATAAAGAATTCTTTTGGTCTTTTTTTAGTTTCATTTATGTGTTAATTGGTGTATCATTCTATGGTGGAATACAGAGGTGAGAATTTGTAATGATTTTAGTCAGAAATAACTGGATAAAAGGTCAAAGTAGAGTCACACACGATGATGATGTTATGAAATAGAAAACCTCCTGACAATACAGTGGTTTTTTTTATTTGTGTGTAGGTGTAGCTGAGAAGTCCTGGTTGTATCTTAATGGCCATCCAGTGGTCTGTACGCGTGAGATGGAAGTCGCTGCCATGGTTTCAGGCATTAATCCATCAATAAACACCACCACTGATAGTATGGAATTGGGCTCCCTACAACAGGTAACAATCTTGTATGATGCTGTCACTGATATCCAAAAAATTTAGACAAGATGTACTATACAATGCACAAACCAGGTTCAACAAAAAGTATGGACTATATACTCTATAACAACCTGCATCTATGTCGTTGGTTCAGCTGTGTTCCAAATATAAGTCAAAAAGCTCAGAATTGGTATTACTTGCCTCGATTTTTTTTTTTTACATTACTGGCAATGGTATAATTATACTATTCCCCAATATTTTTCTTCATTCAGCCAGAAAATATTTGTGACCTCTAAGGGTTGTAACTACTCGTCTAGCAACTCGTATTCAGAAGAGCCCCTTAGGTCATTCGTATTTGCCGTGGCTGAATGAAGAAAAACTTATGGAAATAATATCTAAATGTATGGCAGAAAAATAAGAATTGAATATGCCTTGATTAATGTACATTATAGATTGTTCTAACTTTTCAGAATATATATTTTCATTTTAAAGAAAGCAAATGGACAAAACACAAGAATTTCAAGTGTAACTTTCAAATTTATGCTAAATTACTAAAAAAAACAAAACTTTTTCACAGAGATAGCTGAGGTCGATATTTTGCAAAATATGCTTTAAATCTTTATGACTATGTTTGTCTTTCCATTATGTGTCAAAGAATTTCCTTTTTAATATTTCAAGGAAAAATTGTAATTTTCAGATAGTGAATGAATGAATGAATGAATGAATGATTTCACCAGATAAGAAAAATAGTAGATCAAAGATTCCATTTATTTTAAGCCCCATTTATTGAAAGTTAATTAGGTCATGTTTATACTTTAAAACATTGGATGTGTGTTCAAACTGTTTATACAACTTGTGTCAATCAAGTCAAGTGTTTGCATGATTTACCACAATTGTTTATACAATGAATAACACTGAAGTAAAGCACTTTCTCTATATGTGCTACACTCGTTTATAGCATTGATATCAAGTGTAAAAGTATATTGTTTCATTTGGTTTATTTACAAGCCCAGCATGTGGCCTTTCTAATGTAAGTGGTCAATTAGCAAATGAAGCAGTATACTTTTATACTTGATATGGATGCTATAAACAATTGTAGTACATACAGAAAAAACACTCAATATGAATGCTGTAAGTGAGTGACAAATACAGAAAGTGCTTTACTTGCATGTTACAAGTTGTACTTTTACACTTAATATGAATGCTTTAAATGAGAGTGACAAATACAGAAAGTGCTTTACTTGCATGTTACAAGTTGTACTTTTACACTTAATATGAACGCTATAAATGAGAGTGACAAATACAGAAAGTGTTTTTCTATACTTCAGTGTTAAGGGTTGTACCATCATACAGTGTGTACAGCCACATACACAAGTTTACCTTTTAGGTGGTTTACGATACTTGAGGGTGTAACACGCCAAGGAAAAGTAGAAATGTTTTCAGTTCACTGTCAGATTTTACAAATGGCTTCTTTCATTCATTTTCTCAGGAACTGCTGTTGGTCTTGTATGATGTTGGTCACCTGGAAAGGTAAGAACTAAATTTGAATATTTAATAGTGCAGCAATGTGATATGTTAATAGTTAATGTGATTTTAGATATGTTTTGCCCAAAAGGATAATTCACTTGCATTATAGATGTGAATTTGAAGGCCAGTAATCAAAGTTTAAGAACTTGAAAATGTCAAAGGCTTATTCTCAATCAGTTTTTAATCTTCTTTCTCCGTATTAGAGGTATTTGTTTGTACACAACTAAGTCAGTGTTTTTGTTAGGGGCAGTAAGCAGGTAAAATCTACCTGATCTGAGTTCCCAAACAAAATTATGGTAGATTGTATGGGAAACTCTGCAGCTTGTATCCCTTTCTCCCTTGCTGTTACAGGCGTTCCCCAACCTTAGCAAAAACAACAAGTTGGGAGAAAGAGGATTTATCAACAGAGATGTTCCCTGTTCCATTTACTTTATTCCTGACTTTGATCTTAATATGTAATATAGCACATTGTAAATGATCATTTCAAGATTGCCAAAGTGAAAGTACATGAAAAGTAGAGATGTGTTATGTTTTGAAAACATATTTTTGTATTAAAATACAGAATGTAGCTAGCAATATGTTAAAGTTTATCTGAAGAAACTTACCTCTTTGTGATATAATGGAAAAATTGAAATAAAATCTCCTGTAATTTACTGGAATGCTTATGTGATAAAACTCAATTAGAGGTCAGGATTAGTGGTTGGGAGATTATGGGTTCGAATCCCACCTAAGATGGGGATTTTTCTGTAACCGATCTAAACCCAGGGTGAGTGTTCTACAGACTCAATTTGTAGGCTGTATCCCTCAGCTGTGTCTCACTCACAAGAAGAGTACAAAATTGGATGACTCCTGGAGTAATGACTAGAATAATCGGTTACACAGGTGCTATGTTTGCCAGGCCTGGAGGACGCCAGGATAGCCTTTTTGTACTGATTGAGAAAGTCTGTACAGGTCCACAGCAACGTAGGCCTGTCATGTAGTCTCAAACCAGAATGGATTTCTATAGAAATGTGTTTATATGTGTATATGTCTGGACTCTGGAAGTGCAATTCCCACACACACAAAACAAATTTAAAAATATTTGTAAAAAAAATGAACCTCAAATTGTCTTCAAAATTTCCCCACAAACTTTTCAGGGCCATAGGCCAATTTAAAGACACTATTTCCATTTATAAAATGTGAAATACTTACATTAGCATATATCATTGACAAGTTCATGCCTGTAAACTTTCTCAACAATCCAAATATGTCAATGGCCATTTTAGGGTACACCAAACAATGACCTCATCAACTAATTTATTCGGGTTGCCTAACTGCTATGTTGCAGATCTCATGCTTATGATGAGGGATGATATCAAACAAAATTCATTTAGTACAATCATAATTCTTCACATGAAACAAAAAAAAAGATTCCAATATACCTCTTTAATGGCTATTGTACCATGCACAAGCCACGTTATTGCTCTTGAACAGAAAATATGGATTTGTATACCTTGGTCATTTTACATCACAACAACCTGTGTCTATATCACTGGTTCTACAGTGCTTAAAATACGGGTTCAGTCATTTCGAATCACCAGTTTTTTTCCCAAATTTTGATAAATAATGGTTGAGGAGGGATAATTATGGTATTGCCCAATATTTTTCTTCATTCAGCCAGAAAATAATTTTGACCTGAGGGTTGTCACCACTTGCCTTGTGACTCATAATGACAACTTGACAAGGCCCCTTAGGTCACTTGTATTTTCCTTGGCGGTTTGAAGACAGATATTGGGAATAACATCAAATTATTATAATTAAACTCAGCATAAATGTACAAAAAAATATTATTCTAGATGTAATTCATAATATCACTTCAACCCTGATTACTTGGTGCAATCCCATTCCGATGCTTGTTTTCCAACAATGTTTTCCTGTTCACATCTTGTACAGCTTGTGATCTTCACTTGACACATTCAAACCCTTTTCTTATCTACCCCTGATGTAGACTAATCACCCAAGCAAAGTATGTGCAGATGTACATTCATGGAAAACTGATACAGGATAGTGTCCAAAAGGCAAAAAAGATTATTAGTATAGAACAGTTTCCGCTCCGATTACTTCTTTTCAGTTTTTATGAGTCTCATTTATTTTTCATAGGTATCCCATGGCACTTGGAAATCTAGCCGACTTGGAAGAAATTGATCATGAAAGTAGTCATCCTACGCCTGCTGAATTATTCAAACAAGCCATTCATGCCGCCAAGAAGCACTATAATAACCAACATGTCTATCCTTATACTTACTTTGGTGGTCATCTCTACAGAAAGAAGTCGTACAAGGCAGCTTTAGAAATGTGGGCTGAAGCAGCCTCTGTTATCAGCAGGTAAAGAAAGAACAAATTGAAAACAAATTGAAAAAATACAAGCCGTATTCACATCGCTGTTACAAATTGATGTTAAATGTAATACACACTTTCTCACTTAGCTGTTACAAATTGTTGATCAGAATTTCTCACATAATTAAAAGTTAAGAGAGAATTGTGCACTCAATGTCCATAATTTGTTTACAAATTACATACTAGTAGTATATTCGCACTTTCTATCACAGTTTGACATCAAAGCCGGGCAGTTTACTGATACTGGTCAGTTTGATCGTGACAATTGTTCGCAAAATAATTATAGCTAGAATTTCTATATTTAGAAATGTGAGAAATTGTAAATTTGGATTATGCAGACGAAATACAGACTAGAAGACAAAATACCCAATACAATTAGTTTCCTAAATTATAGAAAAGTTCCAGAAATTATCAAAAGAAGAGTTTTTCTGAGACAATTTGCCTGTAAATTTTAGATGAGTTATTTTCATTGGGGATTAAAGCCATTTTTGGACTCGTTGAAGAGGGAAATTTTGATCAATAAATTGTATGGTTAGTTATCAAATTGTAAAAATTATGTGGGAATGTAGTTGTGACTTTTTAACATGGCCATATGGATGAGGATTGGGTATTTATTTTGAATGTTTAATTTATAAAGTACTTTTATAGAGGCTTCATACTTGAAAAATCAAAATCAATGTGAAACAACATAGACCAAGTCTGTGTTTGTAACTCAATACATTGTAAAAAGCCAAACAAATGTGTAAATAGTTTGTTACTGTACATCCAATAACAATGATTGCACGTACAGTTTAACTAACACACTTCGTCTATGATGTTTCACATTAATTTTCCAAGTATGAAGCCATGATAAAAATTGTTTTATGAACTAAAAATCCAAAATAAACACCCAGTCCTCATCCATACAATCATTCTAACTTGAATAAGAAAGACTTACTGTTTAATGAAATCTTGTATTTTGTTGACTATGAATTTTTATTATGACAGAAATTGTATCGTACAGATTAATATTATGGTTAGACTGCTGTGTTACCTTGGTTGTTTCTTTGTTTTTCTTGGTTGTTATTCTTTTTTTTTTCTTTTTTTATGAAATTGTAAAATATATATAGGAGAGACTAAATATTTGACTTTTTCAAAGATATTTCAGACACGCACGCACACACACACACACACACACACACACACACACACACACACACACACACACACACACACACACACACACACACACACAAGCAATCTGCTAATGGGCTTTATCCTGAATGTCGTGAAATGCTAAACTGATTGTGTATCGCCTCAAGATACGTCAAACAAATCATGTGATGAACCTATGAATCATGAAAGGAAAAACATATTAATTTTACCAAGTGTTGATACATTTAAAGATTACATCTTAAATATGTCCAGACTGTTGTATAGTCATTTCTTGTCATTTATCTGCTGAAATGGGTAATTCTGTACGACACCTTTCAACTGTGTTCATTATTTGCAGACACTTTTGAAGAAAAATACTGTAACTTAGGCCCTATTTTCCATTTAAAGGGAATGCCACTCCAGGAAATAAAAAGGCACTTGGGGGGGGGGGGGGGGGGACTTTTGGTTCTGGAAAGTCATCACAGGTTTTTACACGTCATAAATTTTATGCAATTTCCAAGAAACAACAAAATTTCACATTTATTGTTATGTGACTTGTGTAGTGATCCAGTGCTGTCTCTCATTTTTAACTTTCCTGGGTGTCTCTCATTTTTAACTTTCCTGGGTGACTCTCATTCTTAACTTTCCTGGGTGTGTCTCATTTTCAACTTTCCTGGGTGACTCTCATTTTTAACTTTCCTGGGTGACTCTCATTTTTAACTTTCCTGGGTGTCTCTCATATTCAACTTTCCTGGGTGTCTCTCATTTTCAACTTTCCTGGGTGTGTCTCATTTTCAACTTTCCTGGGTGTAAGCTTAGGAAATGATACTAGAATTGAGTGGTAATTCCGCAAATGATATCAGTACAGTGTTAGCTTTTTATATAGATTTAATAGAGAACTGAGAAAGTCTGTGTTTATTCACAGGGAGTTTTTTCTTACCATTTGAAGTTTCTGCTTCTTGTATTTTACAGATATAACTACAGTCGAGAGGATGAGGAGATTTATAAGGAGTTTCTGGAAATAGCTCATGAGTTGATTCCCAACATGTTGAAAACAGCTACGTTGACCAAGACAAACGAACATTCCATTTTGTGCGACCCACACTGCTTTGCATATCTTCTTCAGTTTTATGATGGAATATGTCAATGGGAAGAAGGCAGTTCCACTCCGGTACTGCACATAGGCTGGGCCAAACACTTCATAGCATGTATCGCCAAGTTTTCACCCAGTATCCGTGAACTGTTAGATATCAAAACTGATGAGGATGGAAACGATGATGAAAAAGATAAAGACGTGTCAAAGACCGAGGAGAAGGAAAATAATGCAAACGGTCAAAAGTCAGAATCAGAAACAACAACCAGCAACGGAGATACTACACAAGGTAAAAAAGCAAAGGGGCCAACAGTTGGACGGAAATCATCACAAAATGCCAAGCTGCATCTTAAGGAGCATGGAAAAGGAGACAAAACGGAAACAAAGTCGGAAAGTCAGGGTGGACAGGAGGAGGCCAGTGAGGGCGCTAATCCTAATATTTCAGCACTAGCGGCTGATTGCAATGATGTCATGCCTCCTGAGTATCTTCTTGAAAACTTAGCTACTAGTACAGCTCCAACATTCACCTCAACGACATGGGATGCTAAAACAGACTTCAATGACTTCCTGAGCTCCCAGTCCAATGGCAGCGCATTCCCAGGAATGACTATGGAGTCTGTGATGAAAGCAGAAAGTCCGGCAGAAATGGTTCTGCATCGACAAAGTCGCAGCGATGGTCCCGGCGACAATCAGGACGATGACAGTAATATCAGTGCTCCTTCAAGTGATGGCTGCTTTATGTCTCCTCAGCTACCCCCACCGCCACCGATAATCGCTAAGGTGATCACCTTCACAAGTGCCAAAATGAAAGGATTGAAAGACTTGCTAACTACCGGTGGCAAGATAAACACTAGTGCTATTCAATTGCAATTGACGGCACAATCCCAGGTGACAGTTACAAAGCGTAAAAGTTCAGCGTCTGATTACGACTACAGCAGTCAACGTCGAAGGCCGAGGAGAGAATGAAAAATTTTACCCAGCAGACGGTAAGTAGAGTTAGACGGTGTAGAATATGATTGAGACGTTACTTGTGCTGTATACGTAAACAAATCTAACCTTGAACTTTTAAAGAAATATAGATTGTCAGATTGTATTGCCATCATCTGATCAAACATGTATGTCATTTTAAATCACAAGAACAGAACATGTCTGTTTTCTAACTACGTGTGCTGGAATAGGCTAAAATGCCTTCTTACACATCATCACAATATATTTGTCATCACGTCAGTGCAGTAAGGTCGTATCTGCTATGCAATTGAATAGGTAGATACGACCTTACTGCACTGACGACATTGTCTGGTAAATAGTTAAAAATTGTCTTTGAGAACTAGTTGAAGAAGACTGTAAAATTTCAAAAAATTTCTAGTGGTGAAAATGTCTTGGGTTACAGTAATTTTCCACTCCTCTGTGTACAGTTAATTGAGAGGAAAGATATGTTTAATAAACTTGCAACTTGTTTGTTTTCAAATTTACAGAATTTATGAATACTTGCTTGATGTACTGGAATGTACCAAACTGCCGTGGCAACCAGGCCAACCCTACTTTTATGATCAAGTCAGGAGAGAAAAAAAAAGACAAACTCAAAAGTACAATTTTTAAAAACTGCTCGTAATTGTGTCTTTCCCACATGTATATATATAGTAGTCTGTAAGTGGACATTGTTGTATAATATTTCCAAAAAGTCAAAACTGTGTGATTCTTTTTCTGTGTTTTTTTTTTTTATTTTGACAGTACTTCTGTAGCATACAAAATACTATTATAGTAGACAGCACTGATAAAATATGAAAAGACAAAAAATTCATGTTAAAAATAAAACATACACAAAAATGAATGTTTTACTTACCTTCTTCAAAAAAAATTGATATTCGTCCTCCATCAAAATGATTCAATTTTTAATCCACAGTATCATTGAATACTTGTGAACATTTAATGTTTCTAAAATTCAAAATTTAAAAAAAAAAGAAAAAAGGAGAAGATATGAACGTTACCAAGTGTTGGTTTTTATGGTGACTTTCCATGCACATTAATGGCGTTTTGACTTATTCCATTGATAGCCAACAAGTATTTCACATTTGAATGAAACTATCTACTTAGTAAATCGTATACCACATATATTCAGTGTTTTTATCTGTGTATACAGTACAACTGAACCTTGAAAATCTGCCAATAAAATAGGAGTCCCTTCTTTCAGATGACATCAGTGCTTAAAAATTAGAACTACCTTTCACTGCCAATACCATAGTATCACTTTTATCTTCAAGTTTATCTGTTATTTTCAGTTTTCTGACATAGTGGCCACCAGCAGGAGCAATTGTTCAGTGTTTATGTATTTGAACATAGAGGGCGCTGTTACATGACGTCCTAACAGGCACCCATGCATGCATGCACAAATTAAAGCATAGAGAAACTGCCTCGTAGTGTGACTTGGCTATCGAAAGTATTACAACTGCATGTTGTAATACTTTGTAGAAAATGTCGGAAATCAGCTCTGAAAACAAAATATTAGATAAGTTGAACCAAAGAATACATTATTAGCTGTGAAATGCTTGATATTCAAAACAAAACAAAACAAGTGTTTCTTGTATAGTGAGATTCCATTAATATGATTCTATTTATTAACGTTTCAAAGTGATTGTGTATTTTTTTTCAGCCTTTATATAATAGTGTGCTGTATATTTCAGAAAGAAGATGTGTATATCTTTAAAAAAAAAAAAATAATCATGACTTTGTGTTGTGTTTGCGATTTATCCCCACTCCATCTGTAGATTAGGATTGTCGCGACTACTCAGAACTCTACTGTAGAACTTGGTTCAAGACTCTTCCCTGTACCAGCGTAAGTCGAGTTTCAGTCTGTCGTACAAAGTATCTCTCAATATATGCATGATTTGTATTCACTGTTTGAATCAGTAGATAACAATGTATGTGTAGCAACTACAACACAAAGTATTCACACTGAGATGTAGCATTAGTCATGAAGTAGTGAGATTCATTTTTTTCATAGGTCGTCAAAAGAATTTTTTAATTTTGACTCGTGTCAGGTTTGTTAAGTCAACTGACTGACTGACATCAGAAATGTAGTTTGAAAGATAATCCCTTAATATTAAGATGATACCAAAAGGGATTTGGTCATGTTTGAAGGCACAGCTGTTCATCTGCCAAATGTGGGATATCCTAAATTCAGTATTTCAAGTGTCCTAGCTACCCCTCTGGCTAACATTGTCAAGTGTGACTGGACATGGACACAGAGTACAAATGTGGCATTTTTAACATAAATGTCTGCATAAGGGTTACAGGTGTGTGCTGTGCCCACACTTTATGCAATCTTAGCCAGACGAGGGGGGGGGGGGGGTTAGGACACTTGAAATTTGGGGCATCCTACACACATTTGATACTTAGTATGAACCCAGTGTCTGTGAACATTCATTCTCGCAAAACAGTTGATGATATTTATTCAAACCCAACTCAAGATGACACCTTGGGAAACTTAAACTTATACAATCACATTATATTGTTGTGTGATTTGATTTGATATTATCTGTTCTGAACCCGAACTTATGAGTCGAAACATCCTTAATTTGCATATTACAAGTCGTCCTTGGAAGTGGTACCACATTGTGTTGCATAGAAGCTTCGCTCACATACCTTGATCTGTCCGTTTTACAGTTCTGCATGTCTTCCAATGTGAAAACACTTATTTGACCCTGACCTTTATTTCAAGGTCAAATGCTATTATGTCCTTTTTACATATCACACAAGGTTGTCACTACGGTTACACTCACAGATTTGTTGTGTTTTGTATGTAGGTTTGTGGCATAGATGTACCCTTGAGTCTCTCTACTAGGGAGATCATGACAACTTAAACATAGATGTACGCCGTGTCTTGCTAGTGAGATCATTATAAAAACTTGACATTGGTGTTGCTTGTCAAAATACCAAGCATAAAATCTCAATATTACTGTATTTTACAACTGTTTGAAAGTCGTGTTCATTAATTTCAACATTTTGTTTCTAGAATTTGTAGTGCTCGAGTACCTGTACACTTTAAAAAATCACATCAGTTTGTTCGCATAAAAAATATAGTCGGAGTTGTGTCTAAAGATGGAGTCTTTCATGATCAGGAATACCAGTGCACAGTCATTGGTGGTGCTCCTCTAATATCTGCAGAGCTGAAGTGCCACCAACGAGAGTATCGAGCATATGGTGTATAGTTAGGAACACCAAGCATACTCTCAAGTCGTTTGTTTGTTTGTTTGTTTGACAAGTAAAATATAAACATAATGTTTGTTGACTAGCAGGGATAGCGTAAATAAACCTAGGTTTGAAATGGAATGTACATAGCCGAATACAGTCAGATTTAGCTGTAAAAGTTGTGGCCTAGTTATGCTACTCTTCCATCAAAAAGATACTGAGAAGTAGGGAATCCTTATGGAAGGCTAGAATAAGTTGGTTTACAGATCTGATGACTGAACAGTTCTGAGGTTTTGATACATTTTCAACAGAGACAAAAAAAAATGGTATGGTCAGTTATGGATGTGTGACTGACAGGGAAGAGATCCGTGTAGTGTACTAGTTTGTGTACATTGAACATTGTCCTCCACTGTAAGGTACATATTTCTTTCTTTTTTTAAATGTGCATTATACAAGAGAAAACCGATTAAACATACAAAGTCAAAAAAACGTCACATCAAATTTAAAACATGCTAACCACATCAAGCATGTGTCGTATGTGAAATTGTTATCACTTTAAGGAGCATCTACGTGTAAAAATATGAAAGGGGGAAAAAATGTTTTTATTCTGAAAACTTGAAAGATTGTAGAATGGAAGAGGTCAGAGGTTAAGTCTTGCAATGTAACTACAGGTCAGAGGTCAAGTCTTGCCATGTAGCTACCGGTCAGAGGTCAAGCCGTGGCATGTGGCTACAGGTCAGAGGTCAAGTCTTGGCATGTAGTTACAGGTCAGGAGTCAAATCTTGCAAATGTAGCGACAGGTTAGAGGTCAAGTCTTGGCATGTAGCTTCAGGTCAGAGGCAAGTCTTTTGCCACTAGCTACAGGTCAAAGATCAAGTCTTGACATACAGCTAGTGTTGGCTACAGTAAAGGAAGGTTATAAATGTAAAAGAATTTTCACATAACCTGTTTTCAAATGTGTTGTAGGAAAGGTAGATTTGGAAGTATTCTATATATGCAAGTATCCTATGATATCATAGCACTCAAGAAAAGACAAAAGGAATGTTGAAATGTTTTCTTTGTAACTTTTCTGTTACTTGATATTTCAAAAAAAAAATGACTTCCGTGTTGTTGTTTTTTAGAAGCTGTTCATCTGAATGATGTGTTATAGAGAGGGCAGGCCCAATGTAAACCCTACATTTTATCCTGTATCATTCCTACGTTTGATTGTTTAACTATTGACTGGATATGATCAAGAAGGTTCCACCATGTTTAGATTTGGAAGCATTGGTATGCTTTTTTTTTACTTCAGGTGAAAAAAAATAATCACTTTGTCGACACAAACTGAACATATTCATGCAAAAATTCATTCCAGTCAATTGTGCCATCATACGTTTGTTTTTTTTCCAATGTGACCAAACCTCTGCCCCACCCTCCTCACCTTATGTACTCTTCCCTATTCTTCCTTGCAAAATAGTCTCTACCTTAGACCCCAACCATAGCAGACACTTGGGTCCTACCAAGTTGTCAGGGAAGATAGGGGTACACACAATCATTATGTAGAAGTGTGTTGGTTGTGTCAGATGGGCAGCTCAGTTTCGTGACCCCCTGGAGGGCGACTGAATTCTGGTGTAGCTTTGAGGATTTTTGTTAGTTGTTTTTACGACTTGATTCAATTCCATCCTGTCATTTACAGAGCGTGTCATATTATAGAGCCTATATTTTTCCTTCTTGTTCTGTATAGCATATATTCAACAGAAGTAGCACAATAAAGCAATCTTTTCCTGCAAATCACTCGATGTCTCGGTGAGAAGTTAATTTTCTGTGTACGTGCCTATAAAATATGTTACAGCTAAAATGACGTAGGCTTGGTGTTTCACTTGAGTCGCGTGACATTTCATACACACTCTCAGACAACTTCTAATGCAAGAGAAACAATTACCACAATTAAACTTGTACATAGGTGCCATGCACAGTAAGAAGTCAAGTTGAAATGTTGATTATCAGTTAGGAAATAAACAATTGCAGACATCAAAATCATCAAGTCCATGTGTACTGTTTTCAGCAGAAGCCAGTTTTTACTGCTTCGTGACAGAATAGCAATGCTTATCAGTGTTCAGTGTGATTGACCAGAGGATCCTGCTGTGTTTATTGTGTCTGTTATTGTTCATCCAGTAGAGTTGAAATATGTCTAGCTCTGTGTCAGAAGCACAATGTCCCATGATTGAAACACCAAGCCTACATCATTTTAGCTGTAATTTCCCATGAGTGAAATGCCAAGCCTACATCATTTTAGCTGTAATGTCCCATGATTGGAACACCAAGCCTACATCATTTTAGCTGTAATGTCCCATGAATGAAACACCAAGATCATTATAGCTGTAATATGCCATGAGTGAAACACCAAGCCTGCTTCATTTTAGCTGTAATGTCCCATAAGTAAAACACCAAGCCTACATCACTTTAGCTGTAATGTCCCATGAATGAAACACCAAGATCATTATAGCTGTAATATGCCACAAGTGAAACACCAAGCCTACATCATTTTAGCTGTAATGTCCCATAAGTAAAACACCAAGCCTGCATCACTTTAGCTGTAATGTCCCATGAATGAAACACCAAGATCATTATAGCTGTAATATGCCATGAGTGAAACACCAAGCCTGCTTCATTTTAGCTGTAATGTCCCATGAGTGAAACACCAAGCCTACATCATTGTAGCTGTAATATCCCATGAGTGAAACACCAAGCCTACATCATTTTAGCTGTAATGTCCCATGAGTGAAACACCAAGCCTACATCATTTTAGCTGTAATGTCCCATGAGTGAAACACCAAGCCTACATCATTGTAGCTGTAATGTCCCATGAGTGAAACACCAAGCCTACATCACTTTTGAATTTCCTTTACAGATATGGTCATGATAACATAAGATTTTTATGCTGCTCTAAACCCATTCATTTGAAGAAAAAAAATTCACTGAATACTGGAGACATGAAAGCCTTGGTTGGAAATGAAAACACATGTAGGCTAGTTGTACTTTTCTGGTGGCATGTTGATGTGACAAAACGTGGCATTGAAGAACATTTAATGAACTAGCTAGCTGTAGCCAGTAAAGTACTCTATTTCATTTGTACATCGAAAATGAGAATGAAGTGAAAAAAAGTCAATTTTGGAACCAGTAAACAAACACTGAATGTATTGTATTGTACTGGCTCAATATAGTATTGTAATCTGGTGAAGGTACAAATATTTTTTCCCCATACTTGCCAAATGTCCTAGTACATAATATAAGAGGACTTTGTCATTAACTCAACCCAAACTTCCAATAGTCTGTAAGGGATGTATGTGTATATGTATTTATGTGCATGTATGAATATGTATGGATGGATGTGTGTGTGTCTGTGTCTGTGCGTGTCTGTGTAGAAAGTAATTCTCAATACCTGCAATAGCTTTTTACCTCATGCTAGAGGGTCAAAATAGAACAAGACGGTCGACTTATTCTCACACGTGCCTATAGTAATGCATGTGATGCGTGTGGAACAGAATGATTTTTTGTTATTTTTATGATGCACCTAGGCAGTAATATTCTATTTCAGGTACCAAGAAGTTATGTAAGTGTGTTATGTGCATGTATGTGACTCGTGTGAGTAACTGACAGATTGCCATTGCATGCCGGACCTGTGGCTAGGCACATTAGTGACCTCTGATGTCTCCGACATGACCACTGAAGCCTCATGTGCCCACCAAAATGCTGCCTGGTTACTGTTACCAACTCCTGAAATTATACAACACTGTAAATGTTGTACATACAGTCAAGAGCTTTTCATTTGATGTATGCTACAACCTATACAACATTTGGCTTTGTTTGTCATAGGCTGTGAGATCTGTATGTGTAGTCTGCAGTAACTTATCGTCAATGACATGTCGACCATTCTCTACACTCACTTATTAGTCAATCGCATTAGTCAATTCTCAGCAATTCGAAGGTCAATTTTTTATGTATTTATTTATGTGTGTGTGTGTGTGTGTGTGTGTACATACATGCAGTCAATTCAAAGTCACACATCCGAGTTCTGGTAAAGCAGACTAATTGTTTTTATTGATGTTTGAAAAGATTTAACTGCTACAAGTTTGGTAAAACCAGACTAGATGTACTATTATGTCTATACTTGCAATATAACTATCACTCTACAAATCTATAGTTTCAATCTCTGATTAATTCATTGTAAACAAGAAAAAAAATGAGATGCTGTGCATAATAAATGAGTGACAATGGTGATCATGTAAACCTGGATGTAAAAACCAGACAGCTTGCTACAGCTCTTTCCGTTATTTGTAACACATATAATCAGACCAGTTGTATATTAATTTGTCACAACCTGTTTGCCATTAGTACCAGACATTCACTCCAAAAATTACTAAATTTAGACTTCCTTGCACTTCAAGTTCGAGATGAACTCATAGATGTAGATTTAATTTGCATTGTGTTCATCCAAAAATGGACATGAACTTCACAGAAATTAATATTGTATTGAATTTTTTTGAAATGTTTGTTCGACATATTCTGGTACTCACAAAGGTGTTTGAACTGTTCAGAGATATCGCACTAAATTCATGGATGATAATTTGTTTTTCTGCTGAAAATCAAGATCTTCATCAGTACAAATAATAAGATCCGTCTTTAAATCCTGATACCCTTGTAAGTTGGAGATTACACTGAACTAGGATTTAACTGATGTCTGGCACTGATAGCGATGATCTCAGAGACAATCAGTGACTACACTGGTGTACAGAAACAACAAACCATCTACATGGTACTACTGTACAGGTAAATCGGTACATTTGGCCATAATTTGCATAAGTGATGAAGTTTGACCCTACACACACTGATAACGGCATGAAGTGAATCTAATCTACAGAATATAACGTGTAAATGCCTCTACTAGTATCTATAACAGCAAATAACATATATTATACTACGAGTAAACATTTAACACACAAAATAAAACCAAATGATTATCCTGCTTGTTTCTTTTAAAGTCACTTTTTGTGATTTGACTTCACCATTACAAAGTCCGACAGTTCTAACAAAACTTATTACTGGTAACAAATCTAAACGCCCCCACCCCCACCCCCTCTTTAAAATTGCAAAATTTACCTCAGAAGATAAAAATAACTTTAATAGAATATTACAATAATTAAGTAAGTTGTTGATAGGCTGATTGTTAAATACAAGTAGGATTTTATCGTTACCATGTGTGAATACAAATACTGTAATGGCTATACGTAAGGCAATCATAGTTTGATAGTTCTTCGGTGTACATTCCTATAACATCACGTGACATTACAGGGTATTTTATTTATCAACCGACTTTGATATTGTATCCTTCTTTCCATGAGGATGTACTAAAACTCTCAAGTAAAACAAAAACTGGTGTATTGATAGAACAACTACTAGAAAATTTCACACAAGTCACATTTTGGGATCTGTTTGGACGGAAATTGGACTGACTATTGTTTAAGAGGACTTTTCAATGTTGAGGAGGTGAGGGCAAATTTAGAGATTCTGGAGTACAAAATTGTAAATGTCAAGTTTACATTCTAATGTTAGAAATCCTGGTTATGCAAGAATAAACACATCTGTCTCTCTGTGTGTGTGTGATAGTTAAAAGATAAAAGGTGTAATTTGTTGGCAAAGTTTACTTAGCAGCTTTCTATACTTCACAGTTTACAAAGTTGTGACAAAATTATTCTAATCATAAGCACTGTGATGAATTATCGATACAGTACAATTTACTGTGTAGATTAGATTAGATGGTTATCTTGAAAGGCAGGAGTAGTTATTTAAACCAGTGATTGCAAATAAAATTGTCGCACTCTTCATAAGTTTCAACAAGCTAAAGACAGACACAGACTAAAACTCACTATTGTGTATTAGATTACATAAACGAGTGATAGCGATGCCTTGGTGATGCAGATTTTGTCACCCTTGTAAAAGATAGCAAAAACTCTGGAAGTCTATGAAAAGAAGATACTCCCACAAACGGTACTGTTCTACTGCAAGTGTCATCATATCAACATGTCACAATAACAGTTTTAGTTTATTTCTGTCTTTTAATAGTTTGTCAAAAGTGATCCCACCAGAATACATGTTCATGCGACACAAACCAATCAATGCTTTAATGCTAAACTATTTCTGTTCATCTATATTTTCCCACCTGCTTGCTGAGATCACAGAAGATTAAAAAAAAACTATCTTTCAACTGATCAGTTTTTGGAAATATTCACTCTTCTAGCATCTAAAATGACTAATAAAATAAAAAGTTGAAAAAAAACTAAAATTTCTGATATACAATAGCATGCATGTGTTGAAGTCAGAAAATGTCACCTTTTTTTTGCATGATTTACAAAATTTGAAAGCAGTAAAATGATATGTTATCATAGATATTCAGTATTATTCAGAAAAACCACATTCATTGTGTAAAAGAACTTCTGATTGGACAAGCACAATTATATTTGCATAACAAAAGAATAAAACATTGAATGAATAATGCAGGACTTTGAATGCGATAAAATCAAATTGTAGCAATGTAATATTGATTACAAAATCCATAATTATTATTTTTGACTATATTACACTTCAATATTTTCTCTCATGATCAATATTATTGGTTTAATACTATTTACAATGTAAATCTTATCAAAATATACATATGTGACTTTGCCAAGAAATATACAGTACTTTTATATTTCAAGATGATTGTAATATTCATATAGAATAATTTGTACAAGTTTTTTTCAGATTCATATTCAGATTCAGATTCAGATATTGAGACATAAAATGTTTTGTGAATCAATACTATGAATTATACAGTTCTTGAAGTTTAACCCCTTCGCTACTGTCTTTATTTCCTGTCAAAATCATGTGACTATATAAAATTCTTCTTCTGGGACTTCTTTGGCAAATCTCAACTTAATGTTATACTGATTTCTGAAATGATGATAAAACTATGCAACTTTCCCACCAAAATGAAAATTCTAGTTTTTCTCTATAATTTTTTGGACACATCTCAACTTTATTTTAGAGAAGACTCATAGAAATGATGCTCAGTATTTACTTGTGGACAGAATTGTGTTACTTTCCCGCTAAAATTATTTGACAACAATGCTTGTTTTTCTGTAAATTTTTGTCACATCTCAACTTGATTTTTAGACAGGACTTTATGAAATTAGTGATACTAAATCACTTATCAGAATTTTTTTGATTAAGACTGATCGTATTTTACAAAAAGTAAATAAAAGGTCAAGTCATAGTAGCGAGGGGTTAATTAAGGATCATTTTCTTGAGTTTATGCAATAAACTGAGTCAGCGAATCACATCGCGAAACTGTTATGTATTTGAGAAGAAACCGAGAAAGACAGTTTAATCGTCATCATCGGGGTCAACACCTCCCAATGCATTTGACTTTTTCATAAAATTTTCCTTAAATGGCATCTCAAACTCTGGGAAATCAACACTATCGCCAAATCTTTTCCGTCTCTGTTCCTTCTTGACAATGAGATCTCGTGTCGTATGTTGATGTGTCCAGGCTTTTATCGGTACATACGTGACGTCTTCAACGTGCTCAACCCCACCAGCCATGGCCGATGCAGCTCGGAGTACAGAGCTCTTCCGTTCACGTCGTAGAGGCGGTGTGGAGGACTGCAAAAAGAAAATGTATTTATTTACCATCTAAATTACGTTTTTTAAAAAAGAAAACGATTGTTTTGTGATATGATCATTGTTTTCAAGTCAAATTTATCTCATATTTTGATATTGAAAATAATCAACTTGAAGACAAATTACAATTACGACATATACCAGAAGGTTGCAGAGAGAAAACATGACAATCTTTGCATAGATTTCTATCTAATATTTGCTGAATTCTCAAATTTTCAACAATCTCATGTTATTACATACTAGAATGATCAGTACGTAAGACTTGAATTGTTTTGGTATAATCTTGCTATACCAGTGCAGCAGCACATTGTGAGTGCCATTCGCAACACCTGTGCAGCACCCTGTGAATGTCATCATACATACTTTTTGAGATGCCAGTGCGGCACATCGTGAATGTCACACAGAAAAATAGTGGTAGAGTAGAGGCTGTGTTACTAAGGATTGTATTGCGTGTAACCCAGTGTTACAAACTTCCAAAAAAAGTGGGTGGATGGGGTTGGGGGGAGGGTTGAACTAAATGAAGCAATGTGACTTATACATGTGCATCAGACTATGTAAATTCACATGGTTTGATGTGTAAGGGATAATATTGTGCAGCAAACTTTGTGTAAAATGTGCAGATGGCTGCATTAAATTCATGATTCTCAGTGTCTTGGATTTTGTGAGACTCAATCAGTTAACGGTTATGTTGAACACACAAGGAGGCCGTGCTATAAATATGATAACGCAACACAAAAAGTCAAAAACATTGATGGTGGGAACGATACTGTGATAACAATTACCTGCCACGTACTAGAAGTGTCGGAAAAAACCTGTGATAGAAAAGGTTTGCTATGAGATCCTGACATGTGGAAAACTGAAAACTGCAGGTTTTGGTGTTAGCTTATTAACACACCTGCAAGCCTGGACTGGAGAATAAATCTTGCAACATTGTAACTAACATAATTATTTTGTTATGTTGCTATGCCAATGGAAGTATGCAAAAACACACAAATTACAATTTCCCAAAAAAGTGCCTCATTTAATTATATCATATGCCAGTTACTATTCAATGGAGATATTTTTGCTACGAGATTACTCAAAAAATTTCAAATAATTTAATATCATATATCATTATAACAGGTGGCAGATGCTAAAAAAAATTGTATTTTAACTGCAAGTACATGAAATTACAGAGAATATTTTTTTCCCCATTTTTTTCCTATTTGTCTTTAGAAAGATTTTGTAAAAATGTGTGACATATGCAGCTAAAATCAACTTGTAGTGTTACTTGGCTGTGAAGCAAGCAAGCCAACTTCAAAGCATGTGAAACTGTGCAATGACAGCTAATTTGCATACAAAGCTGAGTGACAATGGGTAATTTGCACATGCAACAGTGTAGCAATGGCTAATTTGTAAATGAAGCTAAAGTGACAATGGCTAATTTGCATGTACAAAAAACATGGCTGTGTTGCACTGATGCAGTGTCAAAAGTGGCTGTGCACAGTCAACTTTTTAAAACACCGTATTCATATCAAACACTTTCAAATCTGTTAAATTTAAATGAATTTGCTAACTTTTGTTTCACTCTTTACATAAATAGTAAAATATTCCTTTATTGAAAGACTGGTGATATCTTGATCTTTCATATACTTCTGATGAAGATATAAATTGGGAAATCAAGTTATTTTGATCTCAATTCATACATTAGTTTGGGGTTTCAGGAACACATAGACTCAAGATACTGCATGTTGCTCCACCCTCAATGGCTTTCATCATCGATAGGGGGTTGGTTAACGTAAATGTATTGAGGGCACCCAGACAGGGTGACATACCTAACAGACTAGGGAGAATAATTGGTCTGAAATTCCTTGTACAAAATAATATGCCTTTCTGACATTCATGAGATTGTTTAAGGCAAAGAATCATTTACAGACATTCAAGATTTTTTTTTGACCAAATCAAGATCAATTTGTTTTGAAGACAAAATTTGTCAACATTTCTGATGACTACATGTTTGTACATTATACATACCTCCACAGGCATCTGTGTAAGATTGTTTGTCTGCGGTAGTGGTGGTACCGATGCTGCCCTATTAGAATCTTTCTTCTTTCCCTTTGCACTCTTTTTGCCCTTCTTTCCCTTTCCTTCCTTTGGCTTTGGTAGACTGTCAAACTTCTCTTTGACAATCTGAACAACTCTAGGCTCAGCCCACCAGTTAGCTATATCCATTACGTTTTCACCTGTAAGGACAATACAAAAGTTTACAATGTGGTATTTTTCATCAACCTTTTTATTCAGAACATTTTAATACAGGGATTTTTTTTTTTTGCAAGATGATTCCTTCTAAAGTGTCAGCTTAACTAGCCCAGAGACTTGCCGTTGACAATCATGCTGTTGTGTCTGGTGACGAGCAGTGTCAGGCCTGAAAGCCACATCACTGGGCTATCTAAGCTTAACATTAAGAGACATAAAAGTTGCTTTTTGGGGAGTTTTCTAAACAAATGACTCATCATTTTTTCAAACTTGAGGAGTGGAATATGTCACAAGTGCCTGTCATTGCTTGTGTCAAGATAATTTTCAAATCAATTAAATGTGATTTTTAGATTACATACTACCTTACTATCAACATCAACAACAAAAGGTTCCAACAATCAAAGCATGATTTTCATTTTAAAAGAATGCAGTACCTCCACAAAGGTGGTATGATAGCTGATGTTATCAGTTTATTTTATAGACTGTCGGCTATCATTATCGACACTACAATAGATTATAGTCGATATCAGCTACACTTGTCATTCTTAACCTGACATTGATTTGTTCATTATTGTTTACACAGTTTTACCACAGATCAAGAATATTTTGTTTCTATACTACACAGGCATGTTAATAACTTTGACACCAGCTGGGTCATTTGTAATGGATTTGCAAAAAAATTTAAATACTAGAGGTTTACAAAGAGGCATGTATTTCAGAAGTTACACTTAGGGGTAGCGAATATCTCAAATCTGTTGTTTATATGCTTAAAATACAGAAAGAGTTATTCTTTACAATAACCTGTATTTTCAATCAACTTTTTATAACATAAATTTGATTTTAAAAAACTAGTACCAAATTTACTATGGTGTACTGTCACTTAGATAATGTTTGAACTTGAACTTGAAATGAACAACAATCTGCATGGTTACAAATACAAATAACATTTATTTGAAAGTTGCCAATATTTCAATCAAATACACAGTACAAAGGAAATTTTGACTTTCAACACTACATCGATCATTTTCTGCTCTTTCCCTGTGAAAGATCGCTTCTGTGGAATTTGTACATCAACAAGTTTTTGAAATCTTGTTTTTTGTTACCTTTTCTGTTTGTTTGTTGTACTTTGGCACCTTTCTCAATGAGATACTGGACAACATCAGGTTTAGAGCTCTGCACTGCCCTCATGAGTGGTGTACCACCATTCATAGCTGTCGCCTCAATCTCGGCTCCCTTATTCACCAGTAATTCCACAATATCCATTTGACCAGCATGACATGCATGATGCATTGAAGTCCACTTGAAATTATCACGGGCATTCACATCAGCTCTGCAAACCAGATATTATTTAGAATAGTAAGTTTTACTCTCACAGATGAAAAGACAATGTGTGCAACATGTAACTCCCTTACTAACTGGAATCACAAAGTGCAGGACAAGTTCAACCTTACCCTGAGATAATGTTGCCTATATGTGGTTACTCTGGTTTGTCCGTGGCTCTTTTTTCTTTGTCACATTAAAATAATGTTTTCATCATTTAAAAAAAATGAATGTCATTATTCACCTCTTTAAAGGCCCACTTAGAAAAATGATTACAATTTAGGTGTGAAAAACAGTTGTCTGACAAAAAGTTATAGAAAAAGTTGGTCCAGACAGAACAAAAGAATAATCCTATGTAATCCTCACGGCTCCACCAATGAGATAACATTAGTACGAGAAGCTGGGATTGAGACCCTGGTCTGTAATTGAGAATTATTTCATAGGAAATGCCATTAATGACACAACGTTTTTTTGGCATAGCTAATGACTGAGAACAGTTTTCACTTGCAAATCTAGGGTACAGTTCGGTGACAATCACCATAAGTATAGAATGTTCACGACTGTCGATACATTCATTGTATACATGGAACTAATTGGGGCCAGGAGGAGCCATGTGATGCATTTTGGAACCATGGCAACTGAGGTCAATAAAAAAGGTTTCAATGCAAGTAATAGATCTGAACCTTTAATCCTAACACTTTTTTGCCCATTGAGGGGGTACTTTCACTCACTGACTCAACAGGTGGCCTACTTCAATCAACTTTCTTTTTTTGATTTAAGTCTGGAATTTTCTGTCAAGGACATAATCTGTAAGTTACACAAGAGGCTAAGCCAATTTGATTAGAATACCATTTACTGAGAATGTTGACTGTGACATACACATTCTCTACATTAGCAAGAGACCTTTCGGGTCAATGACCTTTCAATGACAGACAGGTAGACTGTACGTGCTACTATGTAAACTGAAACTCTGTTGTCTACAATAGGAGGTCAATGCGTTACCCAAGAGAGTCTTTTAACTCTGAATGGAACAGTAGAAGTGTGGGTTTTTTCAGTCAATGGGTTTGCTAGGTATCATGTACATACTTGCCATGTATCCAAAGAGTATAGTGTTATATGACAGACAGATCAATAACTGAAAAACAGTATATGGCCCGAAGTTACAGTTACACTCACCCATTCTGAACTAGAAACTCCACCATTTCTTGATTGCCATAGTGACAAGCCACCATCAATGGTGTCTTGAAGTACTTGTCACGAGTATCCACGTTTTTTCCTTCCCAGAATGCTCTCTTTAATGATTCTAAATCCCCTAGTCTAGCTGCATCATTGATATTCATGTATACTTTCTCCGGGGGTGACAGATACCAAATGGAATCATCTTGTATTGGATGTTCCGGAGGGTTATCCCTATCAAAACGTCCAGTGTCAGTGAACGGAACATGCCTGCTGATTAGATGATCCGGAGGACCCCCTCCATCAGTCCTTGGTCCATCTGGCGCCATACAAATCGGCATGGGTATCTTTGTTTTACCTTTCTTCTTTTTACCTCCTTTTTTACCTCCCTTTTTCTTCTTCTCTTTCTTTTCAAATGCTGCCATCAGATAAAGTTTGGGTACATATTTCTTACCACCAATGAATTCCTCATAATCAACTACATTTTCTCTATTTTTATCATGTGATGTAAACACTTTCTTCAATTCCTCCTCGTCAATAGGGGCATCTAGTGTCATCAAAGTATCGGAGAAATCGTCCTTAGAAACCTTTTGAATTGGTTCAATGTTTTTGTCTAAGTCAATATGTTCAAATCGTTGCCTGACCTCCTTTTCATGTTCTTGGACCCAGTCATAAAGTCGTACAGCCCACGGGTCTGCTGGTGGTTTAGCCCCACCACTGATTTTTTTCCACAGTTTTTCAACCTTCTTGCATTCTTTCATGGAGTCTTTGCTACCGTTGTCCTTGGCAACTTGACTTGGGAGTTGACCGTCATCATTCTTAATATTAGCTCTGCAACCTGTAAGAGCAAAGAAAAACAAAAAAAGTTACAATTTATTGTAAGTGTCGTATGCTTTTTTGAAAAGTTAAATTATGACAGAACTCTTGATAGATTACAAAGGATTAATCTATGAAAGCAGTCTATGTTGGAATCTGGCAAAAATCTTGAGAAACCATTAATTTTTTTTTCAAAAAAAACCAAAAACTTCAAACTCTGAAATAATTAAACTATCCCAAATGATGCACAAATTTATAAAAGCAATCATTTTATGTAAAATGGTGAGTAAAGTTACTCCACTACTCGAGATCACTTGACCAGATCACATTATCATGTTGATGTCTGAGGTCGAGTAATTTGGGCAAAAGTTACAAAGTTACTTCAAAAGTAGATTCCAATAAGGTATCTTATCTTAGTTACACTATAACTAGTTGAGTCCTGTATCAATTTCTATTTTACTTGGAGTATTCTAGTATCATTTTAGTTTTCATAAATTACCCATTACAGCAACTAAAAGATATCTGACACATTTTGATTTCCTTGACAATATTCTCATGGGTGTGTTTATCCTTTAAAATAAACTCTAACCTCAAAATGACTGATTATTGATTTTTTTAAGTGAACAAATAAAGATCAATAATGACCTTTGAACCCTTCCATGACCTTTGAACCATTCCACAGTGGCAACACAAATCTATGGGTTACCACGGCAAGGTGGAGCATTATTGAAGTAAAGCATTTCAAATAAGTTTTCATACAAAGCAAGTGTTGTTTCCATGTACGTATGTAGAATGATTTTGACTATGGCTTGTCTGAGTGTTGTCTATTTGTATATCTTGACCTCAACAAACAATCAACAACGATTTACCAACGAGACAAGTAGATATAAAGCTACGGTGAGTGCTGTAACTGCATGAAGAATGTTTCGGGGGTAGTTTTATCACATATACTAACATAACGCCATTTCTAGTATTACACTAACAGTGTATTGAAGACCAGACACTTGCACATTTCACACTTTTAGCTGGACTTAAGATTGTTATTCCAGTCACAAGACAGCCTTGAGTCGATCAGTTCCAGGACCCATCACAATTAGTGTTGAAACCACCTTGAGTTTCATCATCATCAGTTGTGTGGGATTTTCTCTGGAGTTTACATTTTGTGTGCTTTCAATTAGTGATTTGGTTCCTCAAGTAAAGCGCTAGAGGCCAGTATGTCGATAAATTTGTTGTTAATTTGTTGTACAATTGTACAATATCTTGAAGTTTATTGAATCACCCAAAGGTATTGTGTATGTATATAATTGCGTGTGTATATAGAGAGGTCCCCTTTGAAACCTACTTGTGTTATCCTCAACAAAGATATTCAGTGTCAAGGGATTATCCTTTTTAGTCTTTCCAAGTAAAGTTTTGTTGTTGTTGTTGTATTGTATATTTGTTTTGTTTTTTTTTGCTTGTGACGATATTGAATATTTTTTGCTATATAAAATCAATCAATCAATCAGCTGTAAACTTTATACTATGGCAAAAAATATGAAAATGTGTCATGGACAGCTCTTAGTTTACATGTAACTTTACCTCTTTGTCCCAAGTATTTACAACACATAGCATGGCCACTCTTTGCAGAATGGTGTATAGGAGTGTTTCCAATCACAGTTAATACATTGAAATCAGCTCCGTATGCAGCCAGGATTTTCAACACTTCAAAGTGTCCACCACCAGAAGCGAGATGAGCTGCTGTGATTTTCTCTCTATCAATAGCATTGACATCTCCACCGGCTTCAACTATTGCACGGACCACAGTAACGCTACCACTCTCGGCAGCTGCTATCAATGCAGTTCTCTGTGTTGCCTACAAAAACAAATTTAACAAACTTTTATTTATATTATCAATCAAATTTTCCAAATAATAGGAATTACACAGTGCTACACTAGTTCCTACACTAGGTTGTTATACACTGTTCTTTTATTTAAAATGTTTCATTTCCTTTGTAAATACAGAAGAAATACACAACGTTACAAAACGATCAAAGTAAAAAGATACAAAAAGAAGGGACAAGGGAGAACGAAAAAGATGACTAACATCCAATGATGGTGACCTTCTAAAAATAATACATTTTTACAAACGAAACAGATAAACATATACAAAAACCTAATTGCATCTGTTAATTAGTGGTCAGTATTATCCGTAGGTGGTGTAGTGACAAGTTTATATATCTTGAGTGAAAATTTGGTTTTGAATCTATCGGCATGTTAAAATTCCACCAGTTTGTAACTGTAGTATCGTTTTATGATCAGATAAACCACGATCTATTCACTGAAAAGTGTTACTTGTAAAATACAAATAATCAGACATTGTACATGTTAATCAGTGGGTGATCTTATCCATTAGTATTGGAATAACAGGTTTTAAATTGTGATCACCATTGTGGGTGCTGATTTTTGGGTGCGGACCCAAAAATAAAATTTTGATTTGATTTATCATGTACACAGCTACAGAAAAATATGTTCGCCCATAGGTGACTCAATGCTGTTCAGGGTGTAAGACATTACAAGTAATAATATTATTGTATCTTATGAAACATTTTCAAAAAATATATTCAGTTGATAGTTCACACAGCTTAAAGTTTAACGAACTTCGTTTGCTTATAGTTTTAGCATCGAAAGAAAGCCCGAACGTCTAGCAGCAAGACTACTTTAAGACTAGCCTGGGTATTTACAGAATGCCATCCTTACAGCATTATACAAGGACTGAATTGAATACAAAGAATTTTATCCTACGTACGGAATTCTAATCTATTGATCTGCTTTCACTACAGTCACTATTACCCGGTAAGACTAACAATAAACTTGAATACATTGCATGCAGTTCTCAAGAAAAATTCAACTTCTAATGGAAGAATTCAAGATGATGTACTTTGTTCGCCCAAAGTATCAATACACAAACAAACAAACGTATTGATTGTATCAGTAATAATTAATGATATAATTATCAACCCCTTCTATCATAATTATACCCAATCAATGATTTATTGATTTGGTTGTATCCCTACCTCATTTTTGCTGTTGGCGTCAGCTCCTTTCTCTAGCAACGCTAAGCACACGTTTTCATTTTCAGCAGCGGTTTCACAGGCAGCGAAAAAGACTGGCACTCCCTTCTCAGTTTTGTTGTTGCAGTCAGCACCGTACTCCAACGATATGTCTACACATTTTGTATGTCTGCTGGTTGGTGTCAGGCAGTAGTATAGAATACCTGTCGTAGAGTAAATACATATGTGTCAGTGTAGTAACATTAGGAAGGAGAAGAGTAATTCTTCAAATCACGATCAATGACTGCACCGACAATGAAAGAGCAAACAAAATGAATAAATGGGATTATTTAAATGATCAAAATGGTAATATAAATGTGCCGATCATCATGGAAATATTAAATAAATATTTGCAGACTTGATGATGTGCTGTTGAAGGTAAAAAGGTAGCCAGAAGTTTTTAAAGTATCTAGTTGTCTTTTCTTTTTGTTTATTGAATAAATTTATTTCAGTGCAAAATAAAATGACATTTATAAGGGCAATGAAATAAAACATAATGAGTTAATGTAGCCTTTTAGATTACTGTCACACAGCATGTCTGTTTCTATAATGAAACAGACACACAACATGTGTATAAAACGTCTCCAAATGAAACAGACACACAACACATGTCTATTTCTATAATGAAACAGACACACAACACATGTCTATTTCTATAATGAAAAGAGACACACAACACATGTGTTTAAAATGTCTACAATGAAAAACAGATATACAATGTACATGTATGCAGTGCATGATTGCGTGTAGGGCCAACATAACAATACATAATGAAACCTTACATGTTTACTAAGTAAATAATCATGTCCACAACTGCAGACACCAAAACATAACAATTATTCTATCTAGTTAACGCTTAGACTGATCTATGTACACAGTCTTTTGTCCATCAAAGTCAACCATCAAAATTTAACTACCAGCAATAAAAATCTACTGTGTATATAGCCATGTCCTCAAATAACACTTGTCAACAGAATTTGTTTGTTCAAATTTTATTGTTTAAAATATGATCATGAAATTTAAAACGGATAAATAAATATTAATGTCTGGAAATATGTTTGGATGTACCCTAGAATGGTTGTAAATAGTACCTCCAAAATGGTGGTTAAAATGCTATGTATATCAATTGCTGGTGACATTAACAATATAATTCAATTTTCAGCTATAAACCTACGATATCCTTTCAATTCTATCGGTCATTTTACGCTTGTTTTCAGCCTCTATGCATCTTGTGTGTCACAGGAAATAAAACTGTGTTCAACTACACAATGATTTAAACAGTGATTTAGAACGACATATACCGTATATCAACCAGTTAATGTAATACACAGTAGTATTCAGCTGCTTGGTTGCATAGCAACTGCTATACCATTGAATCGGCCATGTTATTTTCTTCACACTGAAGTCATTAAAATAATGACTGCCTGTGAGTCTGATGTTTGTGAAAAAAAACTGAAACTGACACACTTTGATTTCATTATGGAAGAATTGTTATAACATCTGGCATTAAACACATCAGGCAGCCATGCATGTATGTTTCTCTGGCAATCAACACAGATGAAGCAACTATGTATGTTTCTCATTGATATTCTGTAGGGACTGCTATTGATTTTCTTTCAAAAGCTTGTACACATTTTCGTGGTATATTTCATGTTTGTCTTTTTAGTTCAGTAATCAGATACTGTGTCAGAGTACTTCAAGATGTATTTAGTCAGTTTGATATCTTAAATGTCCACTTGTGGCAATTGTTGATGCCTTCTGAAGTCCATCTTGCAGCCAGTTTTATACCCCGGCTTTCCTCAGTATTAGATATTGTTTGTTTATCTATAAGACTTTGATATCTGGATTTCCTCTCAATTAATATTCATGTTTTTATGACATAATTGCGACAGTCATAACATGTCCATTTCAGATCACTTCCATGATTCACATTATCCACCACCCACAATCAAAAATTTCATATTTGTTCCTAAAAATTTACATATGACCCCTTTTCCAGATTAAATTTCATCCAAACTCAGATATCTCCTACCATTTTCATTGTATTTGTGTACATACTTATTTGTAAGCCCTAAAATTTCTCTCAGGAAATCTGAGTTCTCCTCTTTATTTTATGACGTCAAACACCTCTTGAACTGCACTGTATCAGTGTGTGATACTCAATACAACACAGACACTGTACAACGTACTACTCAATAGTGTGTTTTGTTCACCATGGTAACCTGATCCAGCCAGTCTGACAGACTACCCACTACAGTTCAAAACAAGTGAACTCAAGTTATCCTCTAGACTATTGAATATTTGTGGTATCCCTCAACCCCTGCAACTCCCCATCTAATGTGTACAAACGAATAACTGTCTTTTAAAAAATTCCAATGGCCGTTTTTGTAATTTTCTTACTACAGTGAGAATGCACATGCCATTTGTCAACTCATTTACTGATATTAAAAATAAAACTAACTAAAATTTAATTCGCAACTCAGATATATATATATATACAATAAATGTAGATTTTTACAATAAATATATATATTATATATATATATATATATATATGATGACTCGTAGTTGCGAATTAAATTTTAGTATATATATATATATATATATATATTATAGTATACTGTATATATATTATAGTGTATATATATATATATATATATATATATATATATATATATATATATATATATATATATATATATATATATATATATATATATATATATATATATATATATATATATATATATTACAAAAACTGGTGTGGAAAGCAGTCTAAGAGTTGAATAACATATCACTGTGTATCAAATGATACTGATACAGAAATCTTAATGCCATTGTGATATTTCTACCCAACTCCCAACCAGAATTTAACTACACTAAACTTTCACTTTGCTTTTGACACTTGAAATAAAATCAATTTTTATCATAGTACTTGACCTTTGACCTTTACATTTTATGACTGGTTAATCAGAAAATTCTTTAATTCTCTGAATTTAATATCACAAAACCATTACCATTATACACTCTACATTTATTATTAAAAAAAACTACAAATGATCAAATCAAGTTTGTTTTAAAGCTATTTGTAGCAATTTTTGACACAAAAAATACACAGTTGACTAAACAATGTTAATTAGTTGTAATGGTCCCATGGTAATTGATGGTCATGTGAGAATGGTTATAAATGAATAAGAGTTTGCAGGAGTTCGTAACCTCCATAGTCCTACACCACCCAGAATGTTAATACCAACACAAACTCACAATACTGAAATGACTGAGAATAACTATGATATGGTTTATGATAAAAAAAAATAAAACATCAAAAATTCAAAATTCCTTAGGAAGAGTAAATACAACAATTATAGAAATACTGGCAGCAAAGCTTCTTATATTTGTCTGTGTAGTTGTTTGTTGAAATTTGATTTCATGTAAAATGGCAGGGTTCTAGTCACTAAATGGAATAGGATACAAATCAAACCATTACATCTTCATCACTTCAGGGTTCTCCACAATTTTGAAAAATAAAGGGGCGCCCTAATTTGCATATTTACATATGAGTGTTCGTGTCCATATCTGTACATACATGTATATGATAATGAGTGTGTGCATCCATAACTGTTCTAGAAGGTTGCCTGATAGTATCTGCTACTCTTTGGGAATGTATATGTTGGTTTATTCATTTGTCCATCTGTCTATTTGTATTGGTTTCTTCTCCACTGTCTATGGTTTGCCTATTTGTTTATCTGTCTATCTGTTGGTTTACCTGTCTATTTGTTCATTTACATAGCTTTATCTCTTTTCAAATATAGTCTTGATCTCTAATCTGTGTACTAGCAATACATACTATATGTTGCATTCCTTATCTAGTTATTCGTTTATCTGTCTATACGCAGTCGCTTATTTCCTTATTTCGTTGCAGTTGGGACCATCTATTTTGTTTGTTTATCTATACATTTGTTCATTTGCATGGTGTAAACCATTTACCAAGGACTGCATTGGGGTGTAATCTTTTATTTGAGAAGTATTAATTAACCATCTATATGTTTTGCCACTGAATATACAACTACATGACTCTGCTCAAATCTGATTAAAATTGGATATAGTGAATACAACTCGATTTCTTTATTTACCTCTGTTTCCTTGGTTTATCATTTGTTGGGATTGGCATTGAGTTCTATTAATAGTAACATGCTCACTATTGCTATATGTTAACAACCTAAGTGAAAATGTGTATTTATCAACAGATAACATGGTTTCCCCAAATTACCTGATACATTGTAAACTACCCTTCATAGGGTAATCTATAGTCTTTGATACAGCAGGGTAAAGGTTTTGTGTTCCTTTTAATCAATTTCCAGGTCATTTCCCAGCTGACTACGTTTTTTTTTTTTTTTTAAATGAACCCACTGTTGTCATGAATAAACTTATGTTTTGAATTATACATTACTGTTAATAATTTAATATTTTAACCCCCAAAAATGTTATGTACCAGATAGTAAAATTGGTGTAGCCTTTTCCAATGTTGATTTTTTTTTTCAGCATCTGTTATTACAGGAATGTCATTTTGTTTATTCATTTTGTACATTCTTCAACAAATTCAAAAAAGTCCTACCTTTACAAAGTGAGTTTCAAATTCAATGGCATTGTGTTAACCTAATGAACATCAATGATAATAAATAAGGCATGGGCTTGGGTAATTAAATGACTTTAAATGTCGTGAAATTAATGGCGTTAATGTCAGTTTGATAGTTTCTGAATTATTGTGATTTCCGACATTGTAACAGTTTTGTGACTAAATATATAATGTGTAGCGAATAAAATGAATGGAGATGTAAAGTAAAACGGCACCATTTTATGTATACTTGGCGTGTATCGATTTTATAGAAGTAGCTAGCTTGCACTTACCTTTGCCTTCTGAGTCAACGAGTTTCAAGTCAGATCCACTAGTTACAAGTGATTCAAGGGTTTGTATGTGGCCAAATTCTGCTGCTCTCATAATAGCGGTCCGACCTTTCAAATCGACTACATTCGGATGGGCACCAAGGTCGAGCAAGAACCGTACCATCTCTTCGTTGTTATTAATCGCCGCCAAATGGAGAGCTGTCTCTCCGTCAGACGGTTCGCTGTAATTTACTAAGTGTGGTACGCCATGACTACACAGTTTTTCGATCTGTTCCCTATCCTCTTGTCGTACACACTGTAATAGTTTGTGTATTTGTAAAATTTCGAGTCTTGTCTGTGCGATCGGCATGGTGGTGGTATACTATGGCAGTACCCTATCTCTCACATATGTAGATGCAATAAAACTGGCACCACCTGTTTGATTGTTATACACTTCGATTTCGTCACTATTTTCGGACGATTTCAAAATCCGTTACCTTCAGAATTTGCGTCGCTCCCGTCTCATAGACCATAAATTTACAGCTGCAATCCAAGCAGGCAAATTAACCGGCTTCGGTCCGCGGAACTCGATTCCTTCGACTTGTTGACACGACATACAAACTACAACAAATGAACTGTGTAACACGCACAACTAGCAATTTCCTTCACCATTTTATGGCCGGTAATTTCACGATTAGCCGCTTTCCTTTATCAAACATTTACCATATCAGATAGTTCGACTCTCCAAGATGTAAAATTTTACGTTAAAATGCGGAGCTATTGTCGAGCTTGTGCCTATGCTAAGTTTCAAGGAAGTGGTACACGGACCATCAGCCCTGGTGTACTGTTACTATGGTGGCCATACACTGAACGCTCATTTGCCTAACAATCACACGAGTTTGGTTAGATAAACAACGGTGTACACACCTCAACGCTGTCGCCCACCCAGGTGAAACGCCCTCTATGGTCGATTTTCTATAAAATACCTGTACTTGGTGTGTAGACAATTTTACTCTATCATCGCATTCCTCAAAGGAAGATATGCATATATTTATCATGTAGTGTGGTGCAGTGTTTTTATTAATTATTTGGGGATTTGTTCTCACATGACAATGTAAGATACATTCTGTGTCTGTGGAATACTATAAACATACAAAGCATACACAACATAAATGTACAGCATACCAAATGCTCAGTTTGAAATTTCTGTTTTCATGGCAAACTAAACCGTAGGAGGTTTCTTTTATGTGTGAGTGTGAGTTGATTTTCTTTTATGTATACTTCCATCTCATACTTTATATCCCAACTCTTTTTATGTAAAAATCCCAATAATTTAATTTGCTTGAATACTTATTTGCTCTTGACTAATCCCATCCATTATAGTGAGTGTCATGTGATTCATTCCTTTATAAGCCAAGTGTTGACACTTTTAGGAGTCTGTTGAACTTGTACGTGACGGGCTGTAGTCAAAAAGGCAATACATTGAATAAATTTTCTATTCTTTCAGCCTCGGGTTATTTAGATCATCATAAATGTGCCTTTAATACCAAACATTGCTATTTGTTTTAAACTGATTGATACACAGTCAACGGTGACATATTTGTTGCCACTCTGTGCACTACTTTGATTTAATAGTTTAACAGTAAACTATGGATACAGTTGTGATATTTCTCAAGCTTTCATATTATCAAAATTCAAACCAACGCATGTTTACGGATCACTAGATTAGAAAGTTAGTCATTACTGAACAGACAAGCTTTGGAGTTTGGTATATTATAAATTCAATTGATTCATGGATGAAGTTACATTAAACATACTTACAATACAAATTTGGTATTTTTTATATATCACCAGCAAAGCAATGGCAATATCACAATTTTGTGCCTGCACAACGATTGATACTCTTACCAAAGTATCAATGATGCCCAAACCGATGAGGCCAATATCACAATTTAGTGCCTGCACAAGGGTTGATACTATGTACCAAAGTTTGATGATTCGGCTTGGGCAATATCACAATTTAGTGCCTGCACATGGGTCGATACACTATACCAAATTTTGAAAATCTTGATGATGCCCAAGCTGAAGGTGAGGGCAATATCACAATTTAGTGCCTGCACAAGGGTCGATACTCTGTACCAAAATCTTGATGATGCACAAGCCGAAGGTGAGGGCAATATCACAATTTAGTGCCTGCACAAGGGTTGATGCTATGTACCAAAGTTTGATGATTCGGCTTGGGCAATATCACAATCTAGTGCCTGCACATGGGTTGATACTCTTTGTCTTTACCAAAGTTTTAATGATGCCCAAACTGAAAGTGAGTACATCATCAACATTATGGTAAAGATGCCAGCCTTATTTTTTTTTCAAATACATTTAAAAAGTGAAAACTAGGTGGGAATCGGGTAGCAGGAACCAAACAATTTCTTTTAGGCTTTACAGTTTTTAAACAGACATAGAATATGACAACTACTAGACAAGATGTTAAGTGTAACACTAATTTCTTTATTACACAAATTGGATCAAATCAAACATTGTTTCATGTGTAAAACTGCACAGCATTGTACAATGAATTATATATGAACAATCACATCACATCCCAGCACACGTACAAAACATAAAACAGCATGCACCCTTGGATAAATACAGCAGGTTAGAGTCTATTTGGTTGTTGGTTGTTTAAATGAAGAACTGCCAAAAAGTGCCAATTCCTGAGGACACCAGCTGCTCCTTCATTGCTGTCATGTTTCTACTTGGGCTGCTGAGGTAAGCAAGCTTTGCCTAATTCATAAAAGGTCCACAGTGTACCAAAAATGACACTACCTATGGTAGCCTTGTATAACAGGTTATCAAAAGTACCACCTTTCAGATGGATAGGTCGGTTATTTGGCTCCTACGGTAACAAAAAAAAAGATAAAAACATCCATAAAGATAAATTAATTTTGTCTTATCAGATTAGGAAAATGTTACAAATTGTTTACAATGATTGCAGTACTATAATAGACCCCCATCCTTTGACATAGCTATCATATACATGGTTCTTGAAATATGACGATATACAGTAACAAGTCTAGCAATCCCAACAAAGTGTTCAGTTCATGTACGTCATCTGTTTTGAACAACAAATATGATGTAGTTCCCTCTCTGACAAATCAAAGAGGTTGAAATTAACTATCCTTTACAGCATACAATGTACATTTATAGGTAAAATAAAATAAAATTTAGGATCAAAAGAGTGGGACAGAAAACTACTTATTCCTAGAAGATATCGAGTACTCAAGATTGAAGAAAGCTGAAACAAGGTTTATCCAACGTTTACTTGTAAAGCTACAAACAGTACATTTGTGGGAATACTAGAAATTCCACACCCAATGGGCCCAAGATGGAACATTTCACATGAGTTGGGAAATTCTCCAGCTTGTATGAGACAAAAACTCCTCAACAAGAGCGAGATATTTCATCTTAGATCATTGTTGTGTGGTCATGTCATCTTTTATTAGGGCAAAAAATTTGAACTTTAATAAAGTCAAGTATTGGTACTTGTTGTCAGCCTGCCAGGATGTGAGAAAACAGCTATCTCAAACTGGCTGTGCCACACTCTCGGCCTGCCGAGATGTGACAAAATAGCTATCTTAGACCTTCTCATTCCAAACAATGCTGATACTTATTCTAGAACCAAGGAACAGTAACAAGACTTGAATACCTGAAACAACTTCTGGTTTTCATATACTTTGTTTTGAGCTCCTCTCTTGCTAGTTACAAGGTTGGTTCTTGCCCTTGGTACAAGGTTCCTTACAGCCTGTCAAAGCAAACAAATCACAGAAACATGGAGTTATTTTTGGTACAGTCAGCTCATTCATGCTCTACATCAACTACATTTTACCCACATTATGATAACTAAGCATGTTAGGCCTGAAACTGAAGTACATATGGCCAAGTTCAAATATTCTTTTTAAGAAATATACAACTATATATTCCTACCAAATTTAAATCTAATGATATCATTGCGAAACTTTGCACAACGTAAGAGTGTATCACACAGTATAAACTAATATATAGAACCTAAAGATTGACTAAAAAACTCCTAAAACAAAATAATTCATTTTTCTGATATTGAGTAACTAAACACAAATGACAGTGATTGATGGGCGAGTCTTTTTTTGCTTTGTATCAAAAAGTACAATTCTTATTAGAATGTTGTTGTGCAATCAATCATGTCATGCACAGTTTTGATAATCTACAAAGCTCTGTTTTGTATCATTCACTAGCAATTGTCAAAATGTGTCTTGTGTTGACAACAATAAGTACAAAACGACTTTTTTTTATAATTGTTTGTTGTACATTTAACATTATTTATACACAACATACTTCAAATTTTATAACTTCTCTGTTGATCTAGTCCTGCTGGCAGACGGGATAAGTTTTAAGGACAATGTCAGAATAAAGTCCTGTACTCTGTCAGCAGGACTACTTTTGATCGTGATGGTGGACAACATAGAAAATAATTGGTCACGGATGTGGTTAGCCATCATTGCATCAACATTTATGTAAACATTTTTGCTCTTTATTTTGTCAAATCAGCTGTGATGAATTGATGTGTTTAGAGATAATTCCTTGAAAAATGTAGTTTGTAAGTTGTAGTGGACTACTACTAAATGTACGACTGGTAGCAGACAAGAGTATTCTAACATTGTCCCTACACTGGAGGGAATGGGACAATGTCAGAATCTAGTAATCCTGTACTTTGTGTGCAAGCAGGACTATTAAGTACAGTATTATTATACTAGTAGTAGTACTGCTTGCAAATGATGTATGTATGGGGGTAGGAAGGAGGCGTACATGATTCATGGAGGTAGGATGGACGACTTGATTCTCCGTGTAGGGTCAAGCACGTAAAAGTTAAACTATCCTGCTGTAGTACTATGCATGCTATGCTGCTACATTGCTAGTGCAGTGTGCTAAATGATGTACTACTAGGCTATGATGGCAGTCATTTTCTGAATACATAGTCCATTTTCGATCATTGAAAAAGTTGATATCTCGGCTTAGGAATATCAGATTTTTAAAATTCAAAGAGCTATATATTCCTTTCATCATTTTCTTTCAACTGGAATATAAAAAAATAACACAACACATGTTTTCTAAAATAGCTTGAAATCTCTAATACTACGTAGTATGCTCATGTGTGACCTTTGGCATTACGCTCGCCATGATGGCCAATATTACAGTATTACATGTGGTGAATATTACAAGTGAACGGTTTCATTTGACACATTTAGTGTAAAATTAGTTGAAAACTTTATCATATCCGGACGATCACCAAAATGAGAACAAACCACGGATCAAAACAACATCGCGTTATGCCGGGCGGTGGAAGTTTAGAACGACCTTGTTCACAGTTCTGACGTTATGTACACGAATAATTTGTTTTGTCCCATAAACCAGAGACCTCTCTATTGGCAAAAATCCTCCATATATACCACAATCAACGACACTTACCAGAACTCGATTCATGGTGTACTTTTTGGCTATTATCTGCTAAAAACTCTTTACGATTGAGTCCGTGTAAACCTACAAAATAGCAATGGCGCATGCAATCCCAGCAAGCAGTGCGAATATATTGTTTGTTATACATAGTCATAGAGGGCGCACATGACGACCTATCACCGCACCACAGATCCATCACAGTAAGGCTACAGACAAGGTTCCAAGTCTGTGTGTAAGTACTACTACATATATGGTACATCATAGAACCTAAACGAAAGGGTCTATGTTTCGTGTAGGGTCTGTGGATACATCAATATCGATGGCTAACATTTCTATTGCAGATCATGGAAAGCGCTTTGCTTGTGCATTACAGATATTAATTGCCAAATTTACAGCATATTAATATATATATTTGTTTTATTTTTTCTGCTAATTTATAAAGATGGTGATCTTTTCAAGTAGTGTTTTAGTCTTTTCATATTGTGACAATCTTACTTTATGTGAAGTAATCAAAATTATACAGGCACAGCTGGAGAAGGTGAACGCTATATATAAAATCTAATTTTGCTGTTGCCATGGTTGAAATAAATGCAAAAATTCACGGGAATTGTCACACCTCTAACCATACATTACAATCATGTTTGTGAGATGTTTATACCATAGACCCTTTTGTGTAGGGTCTATGTGTTTATACATAGCGCAGAATGAACATGATTATGTAGTCAATGCAAGCCATATTTGAACACAATTAGGAACTGAATGTGAAATCCATTGTCTTTTGTGGATCAATTAAACAAGATTCGGTTTATCCTGGTCATGTAGAAAGGTTGTTTCCACTTATTCTATCCTTGTTTAATCACCCAGAGAATGAGATTTGAATAAATGGTACCCATACCTATTCTTATCATTTCTATGTAATATCATTCATTTAGTATTCATTTTTGAAACATTAACCTCCTACCCTCTCCACTGCCATTTATAACTACAGGGGGAGGAGTAATATTGGGATTGTTGGAAAAAACGTCATAGAATTCAGTGCACTTTTTTCATTTTCTAGAAATAGATTTGGCCCAAACTAACAACCTGTACAACACAGAGGACAACTATTACTATCGCATAAACATGAATTGTGAGATCAGATAGCTATTTCTCTATACAGGCTGATCTTTCCTTCACTCTCTACCATATCAACAGAGAGAAAGGTATCTTGGAAGACTGTGGGAAGCCACTCGCTGCTGAGATGTACAACTAATCAATCAATAGTCAACACAGATATATATCAAGTTTAAATTTTGTGAAGCTAGATTTTAATATAATACACATAAATGTTCCAAAAAAACAACCAATGCATTGCAAGTCATAGCCAGCACTTTATGTATAATTACAAATTTGTTTCCATCACACAGTTAAAAAATAACACTGCCAGTCATGCTTCTATTCACTGCATCAATCCTATCGATGTTATATCACTCAAGCCAAAGTTGTGTCCATCTCATTTCCTTCAGATGACGACTTCACTGGCATTAATGATTTGTTGGCTTCCACAACAGCCATAAGTTACTCATTCTTCCTGGGCATGGATGCTTTAAAAAGTTCATAAAAGGTCCATCCTGTGCCAAACACACAGCCAGCCAAAGTAGCTACGTACAAAATCTTATCGAATCTTCCACCTTTGAGATGAACTGGGAGGCTGCTTCTCTGAAAGGCAAAAAAGGAAAATGATGAAAATGATTGTGAAAAAGATTACGTTACAGAAGTATATAAATAAACTGTCACTGTTTGTAACTTTATGGATTTAGGTGGTAAGCTTTGTTTAATTTCAAGATATCTTCATGTTAAGCTTATTTTCATCCACATGTAGAATCATGTTTGATCAACTGGTACAACTCTTAAACAGGTATTCAGACAACTGACACAATATTTTGACATAATTATTTGGTTATCAGAAACCTTTGCAAAAGTGTTACACTGTCGTTATACCTCAACCATTACTGTGTCAACACAGATTTGTTTTATATAAGTGTCGGTGTCATTTCATGATCAGACTGACATTTTGTAACTTGAAGTCAACATCAAAGCACACTCTTTATGTGACCAACATATTGAAATTATCTGATCACGTGACAAACTGGACAGCTGATTGCAATAATTAATCAACATGTCAGGAAGTTATTCTTATTCATTATCTGAATTCATTATACACACACAAATACATTCATTTTGTGATGGCTATAGCATACCTAGTATTCAGTTGTGCTAAAAAACATGTCTTAAATTATGACTGTGGATTTCTTTTCAGACTAACCTGAAACACCCTTTGCTTGTTGTATACTTGATTACGGACACCAAGCATCCCATCACCTCCCATTGGATTAGTAGTAGGTGAATAAGGGACAGGTTTCTGTGCCCATCTTATTGGTGGTCTCTCTTCAACCTTTCCTTTTAAACCCTGAAATCAAGGATATATATCTTTTGTAAGAATGTCAGAATTCTCAGTACCTGAAATAGAATATTACTCCCTAGGTGCATCATAAAAATAATGAACATTCAATTTCTTGGTCGACACCATAACTTCCACTCTACACACTTCACATGCATTACTATAGGCACTTGTAAGAATAAATCATCCTTCTTGTTCTATTCTGACCCTCAAACATGAGGTAAAATGCTTTTGTAGGTACCATGAATTCTGGGGGCAAATGAGTTACACCTGAGGATTGCAGGTCAAGTCCAAAGGTTTGAAATCCACTGCAGTCAGTGACTGACCAACACTAGGAGAAACTTATTTCAGTATTTCAGCTATAGCTGGTCATACTCTTACGAGATAAGGGCAAATCTTCAGTACTGCTGGAGTAATAACTCAAGCAGCCAGAAATTTATCACTGCCAACAAGTGGTATCAGTTCAGTTGAGTTGGGATAACGTATATGTAGATACTCAAAATTTGTTAGTTCATATGTGTCAGCAGAGCTTCATACTAATTTTTGAAGGCATTAACTGTTTGTGCATTAACGATTGTTTACTGGTAAACTGTGCCATGTATTTACAATTCTTGTACATGTACTAGTAGTATTTCTGGTATTGAGTCTCCCGGTTAGTCTAAGTTGCTAACCGTGAGATTCAATACCAGAAATACTACTGTACGTCAAGAATAATGTCATTCTGCGTGCATAGTTTAACCACACTTGATCTATCCATGGATGTATTAGTGAGTCTCACTAATACATCTATGATCTATCACAGCACTCAGACAATCAATACTTTGTCGGCGTATAATCTCAATATGAATTATGTTGATAGGGGGACTGACTGTGAAATGACACTAAGTTTCACACTAGTATCAGTAGTGTCACTCAAGTCTCGTTGTGAGAATGCCCAATGATACCAATATACAAAACTATCATAACATTACTAATTGCGATGGTGTCAGTATTACAATGGTGGAGATATATGGGTGGTATCGTGAAGTAAATTGTCCTCGCGACAACCAACGTGCAACGGCCATGGCCGTGTGGACGTGATGATACTACAGCTCTCGTAAAGTGCAAAGACACCGGTCGTCTGGAGTACGTCTACAACTTTAAACAAACACCCCTCTTGTAACATCTACACACGGAATCATGCAACATACAACTACATTATCTTACCTCGGGGTGATAGGCGACGTTAGTGCTAGTTTTTGACAGCTTGCCGCCGAAAGAGTTATATTTATACGACATTTTTTGTACGAAGCAGGTAAAGCGACACAGCGGAACTACTAAGCCGGTGAACGCGCGCTGTATTATGGGATACAATCTGAGTAACCTTACGCTGACCCCTACTCTGTGACCCCATAACGTTGATAAAATTTGCATAGCAGCTGCTAATTTATGTTAATAGCTATGAGAACGAGGCAGGGCATTTTATTTTCCTGTGTTTATTTCGCGTTGCCCTGGTCGACCACACATCGTACACATTAGAACATCGCCGTTGATCCAAGAGTATTTCCTCCTATTCCCCCATCCTGCAGACAATCTATCCATAACCTTGAGGAATATATAACATTTTAAAGATTGGAAATGTCGTATTACAGAAGCAGAGAAGATCCTCTCGACTCTCTACCCCACATACCTCGGCATGCTTCGTTACTCGAGTCCCACCACCGTGTACATAGTCCAACGAGAATAGTTGACGATAGCATCGTTCTCGATCGTTTAGCAGACGAGAGATGGATACACAACCGGTCAGCTCCCTCGGCCTTACTACGGTCACCAAGCCCACCAGTAAGACCAACAACACATTCAACGCACAAGCTTGTCCACGAGGTATACATTTGATAGAATATTTATGCACCGATTTGGAAGTGTATGTGATACTCTCGTTTTCAAATTGTGTGTTCTCTTTGTCACGCCTGGTAAAGATACTAGTAACGTCTTCCTTTTATTTTACAGCTTCACGACCAGGTCAAATTATACAAGAGCGAACTTGAGAAGAAGGATCGTTTGATTTCAGAATTATCAAGGTGAATATCAGAATATTTTGATTTTTTTCTAGTTGTGGTAGGTTCCGTATGGATATCATGTTCCTTGAGGTCGTTGTTAGGGTTAAATAGACGACGTTTGACAACAATTGTTATTCCAGCATGTGACGACGCCTACTACTGTGCAAATCACCCTTCGTAACTGTCAAGAACTCAAACTGTGTTTGCTCAAAGTGTATCACGTCTCACTAACGGGCTGCCGTTACCATCAGACCACAGTCACAAACATTACATGTAATAATACTAATATTGATACAATGTTATACAATGTATCTTAGTTCATTTTATTTCATACCATACTATCAAAGCTTGGTATCCTAACAATTCTTTTTGTTTTTTTATTGACAGTACTGAATCACCAAGACTTCGAAGAGCCTTCGATGATACCACAAAGGTAAGCCCAAAGAAATCAACTTGTTTTTATTACAAATATTTTCATTGTGGTGTGCTTGTTTCTGCGCTTTCAATTGATTAGTTCTACATCACTCTATCATTTAGTTACAGTACACAGTATCAAACACTGGCTAACTAATACCAGTATAGTGAAAGTTGATATAAGTTATAACACTATTTGCCTTAATATTTTATTTTAGTCATTTTGTATACTAAAATAATATTCTTTTCAAAGTGTAATAACATAATATATTTTGATAAGAGAGAATAGGATCATTGAAAAGGGTTTGGTCAATAATACAATGATAGTACGCATAAAACGAAAGCCCATAGCCTATTTGACACTGCATGTTTGTCCTCAAGCAACCGGGACAATAACTGACATGCAGTGGCTATCCATTCTTGTTCTATTGGTGTATAGTTACCATTGTCTAACTGAATCCCAGTAGATAATGGTCCCGTTGCTATTTGTAAATCAACCCAAGTATGAGTTACCGCAAAGTGGCCAGCTCTGTGTCATACCCCCCTGTCGTTATAACTACAGCCACATCAGTAGTAAATGTTGTATGCTGATTTTGCTTGATTTTTTAAAAGTCTGTTCGTTATATGTACTGTTTCTAGCAGTTATGTCTAAAAGAAAAGTAGCTTAGATTTTGTCTTCTTCACTGTAGCCACCAGAATGGTTTCTGAATTCTGAAAATGATTGGTTATTTTGATTGTCGTTACTTTGCTTAAAATTAAAATGATTGATTTCCACCTACCACACATACATTTTGTAACTAAATGTATGTTTAATATATGAAGACTGTTTTGATGCCTACAAGTAATGTTATTCAGTGATAAACGGTTCACACAAACTGTTTTAAGAAAACTGAGGAATCATAAGGCTGCATGAAGGAACGTTGTTAAAGTAATTCAAGCTCAGCTAAATGATATGATGTTTCTCCCTTATTCAGATTGATACTTTTTATGAAAGCGAATTACGAAGAAGCAAAGATCCCCATTATCGTCTTGAGGTAGAAACATCACGCTCAGAATTGGCAGCTTTACAAATAAAACATGATAGACTACAGTCTGAGGTAAGTCACTTTCCTTCCCCTGCAAAGTGATCACTTCTGTTAGTAATTTTCCTTTAAAACTTGCTTGTATATATGCTCTTATAAAATATTGGCTGGGTAATATTCTATGCTTAACACTCATGTTATGACCCATGTCGCGTGTGCTGTTCCATTTACCAGCAAAAAAAGTGTGTTGATTTCATTTTTGGTTTAAGTAATAATCAGTGATATAAAGTCTGATATGAAATTGATACAGTGCATTTTTTACCTCTCATTCGAACAGACAAGGAATTTAGAGGCCAAGCTCGCATCAAAAGAACTTCAAATCAATGATTTAAAAGGTGAAATTGCTTTGTACAAGGAAAATGAGACAAGACAAGCTGCACTCATTGCATCTCTGAAAGAACGCCTTCGCATCATTGAAACTGAAACAGGGTCATTAGAAACAGCACAGTCTCGTGGTGAGATTGCAATCGCAACACTTCAGAGAGACACCAAGGATCAAAATGCACGCATCTTAGAACTGGAGGCACTTATACGCTCTATACGAATAGAGAGGGATGAAGCAGTGCAGAAGGCCATTGCAGCAGACCGGAAGTATACTGAACTCAATTTAGAAGTCTGCAATGCTTTAGGAATTGAAGGGAGTCTGCTTGCTGGAGGGCATACTGCAAAGGTAGAAAATTAAATGCAATCTAATAATAATCTAATATCTGCAGCTTATAATGATGCTTCACATAAAGGATAATACTTTGAACCCAACTTTTTAAATATCTGATATTTAGATATCTCTATAGCAACGTTTGAGTGATAAGTTATATAAGCTACTTTTCCCCTGGTGAGTTGGAATCATTGATAAGCCTTTAAATTGAATTGCTTATTTACATTATACAAACTTGTGCTTCTGTTTTATTTGATCTCAGCTGAGTGACTTGGTCCAAGAGAATTTGCTGCTGAGAGGCAAGCTTACTACACTGACTGACCACCTCAGCAGTGCTGAATTGGAATCCAAGGCAAGCAGAGAAACAATCATGAGACTGGTATCGGAAATCTCACGTGAACAGAAATCAACATCGTCAACTATTCTTAGCATTGAATCTCTCAGATCTGTAAGTTTTATCAAGTTAATTCTTAGTCTGTTTTAATCAAAATAATAATCGGTATATTGTAACAGAAAATTAAACAAATTAAAAATCAAGTTCAAGTCTGTAAAATTAACATACTACATACTGTGAACCTAGGTATTATTGCATTCTCACAAGCCTGTGCAAATATTTCTACTGAGGCAACAAAATATAAAGTGCCTCTTGGCGGGTATGTTTCGGACGGTGTTGTAAAGCGGTCTGTGGTTTATGAGGGTGGATATTATTGCTAGAAAACAATTGTACAATTTCAAGGTGTTCAGTTTGTTTCCAAAGACTTTTGTTTTTTGCACATTACTGAGCCTAGTACACTGTTTATGGTCAGAAGACACATATTTTTCCTGTGTTTTATTTTTTGACGAAATTCATGAAAACTCTTCTTTGGCAAATATGTGTAGGTTGACAGAATATGTATTGTTGTTGTTATGAGCACAAATGTGGTCACTGTACTTATCTATTTATTCTGTCATTTGTACAGGAAACATGATTCACAGATTGAATAGAAGTAGTTCTCATCATTTATTTTCTTTATACCTGCAGGAACGTGATTCTTCTATTCTGAGGAGGAATGAGCTTGAACGTGAAGTGCAGCTGTTGAAAGAAAGAATAAATGCCAACCAGAGAGCCTGGGACTCAACACGTATGGAGTTGGAACAGCGTGACACCAGAGTAACCAGCATGGATCGTGAATTGAAGAATCATCAATACAATGCTCAAGTTGCCATGACAACTCTCAAAGCCTTCAAAGAGTCTCTTGCAACCATTCTGAGTGACAGTTACTTTGTGTGCAGTGACAGTGAAGACGCAATCAAGGAAAGAGTAACACAGCTACAAGTGAAAGATCATCAGAAATATGCTGTAAGTTATCATATTTGAGGTTTTTGGGGGTTCTTTTACCACTGTGATTCCTTTAAGTGCTTTTGGTCACAGTTTTCAGCTCATTTACAAATGTTACACACATGTACCAGTTGCCATTGCCTAGATTCTGGCGGTGCAGTAAAGCAGTCAATTATTACCTAGAACTGTCTTTACTATATCAAGCAAATGTATACAGTTTCAATCAAATGGTTGTTGTGTGCACACTAATCATTTAAAAAGGTGTTCCTCAGATCAGACTGAATATATGTGGTATCATGCACGATATTACACTTTTAAAGCATCAGTGAGACTAAATTTCATTCAGTGATAACATGCATTTCTATTTTTTTTTCATTTCTTACAGCAAGTTGATATTCTTGATAACAAAGTGAGGTCCCTTAATGATCAACTAGATAGTCAGGTCAAACTCTACCAGGCTGCTATCAATCGTGCCAAAGAAGCTGAAGATGAACTTGACTTGCTAAAAGCAAGATTAAGTGGTGTTGAAGGCGAGCTCACCTCCACTGCAGTTTTCAGAGATGGACTACGTTCTGAAAAAGAAAGGGTAGGCATATATATATACATTGCATGATGAAAACAATATTTAGTATTATATTGATTGTAAATGTCATATTCACAAACCAAACTGCACCAATTGTAATGTCTTGCTATGGTCCTCAAAGGACATTTATTATTTATGATGTCATTTATATTTTCAAAAATTACCCATGTCATCACCTTCGTGGATTTAGTGGCTTGCACTGCTTATCTTTGTCAAATCCCGTATTTATTTTCCTCAGATTTTTTTTATGATTTTGGTCACCTTTTGCTTTTAAATACCTACCCGCTCATAAGTTGCAATTGCATGCTGCAGTTAGAGGCTTACCATTGCTCTTTCTTTTTCTTTTCTTTTTTTTTGTGTCTGTATGAATAGTATATGAAATTCTTACAGAGGTTAGCAGCCATCATGAAAATGGACCACATGGCTCTTGATGTTGGGTTTGACATGACAGGTGATGCCTTGATGTCCAGAGCTGAGCAGCTGGTCCGCTTGGAGGGTGATGCCGTGCATGATAAGACCACCGCTATTTACAATCTGCAACGCAAGGTCAAGAACTTGAAAGAGCAACTGGAGAGTAAAGACCTTCACCTGGATCTGCTAAGGAAGAAGATCAATAACTTGGAAGGGGGATTGGTTGGACGCTCTGATTTACAGAAAGATAGAGATGATCTAGATTACAGCTACCGAAGAGTGAGAAAGGAGAATGAGAGACTCAGAGGTCTACTGGGAACAGCAAGAGAGACTATCAGAGATCTTAAAGCACAGCTTCTTGATACTAGTAATTTGAAGGTAAAATTTTATCTCGGTTCTCGTATACAGTTACTTGACTTGTATCCAACATTTCTTGAAAGATACTCAGTGTAATGCATACGAAGACATAAAAAACAGATATTGATTAAGACCAAGCGTCAAAGAGGTCTGCTACTTATAATATATAGTCTATCATCTTTCATCAGGTTTAGTTATATGACAGAACCCCATGACATGTGAATGCAAGTGTGGCACACTCAGGGTATTTGCATGAATGTTTTCAGTGTTCTCTAGTGGCCGTACTTTCCTCAGTGTAGCAAGTGAAACTGCAGCAGCAAACACTGCAAACATGAGTGCATGAGTACCCTTACCGGCACTCATACGGTATGGGGTTCTGTTATTATTGCATATGTTCATCTGAAACAGGAAATTTCTATAAAAATCTTACTGATTTTGTGTACAAGGAATGATTGTGCTCTCATTTGCATATCATATGTATACAGGTATGCTATAATGTTTTTGGTAGTGTACTGCAATTCAATACCACTGGCATGCATCTGTATTTGTATCTGTATAGTACCAGCTAAACTCCCTTTGGATATCACAGCTGGAGGTTGGGGGGGGGGGAGTATGCACACAAACCCTTGCACACTGTTGCAAGTAACCACTGGTACATGTGTAATGATTACACTCTTTTTTAGTTCAGTTTTGTGGAATATCTTCAGAAGTTATGTTATGAGGCTGTTGATATATTCATTTTTCGTCAGGACCATACACGTACATTTAATACCAGGAAAACACAGGATTCGTCATTATAACCCTTATCATTTCTTACTGTTTTGTAGTTGATGTCCCTTCAACAACGAGAAAAGATAGAGATTCTTGTAAACGAGATTGACAAGCTAGAGAAAACCAGAGAGAAACAAGCTCGTAAACTTACTGGTATAAAGCAGGAATTGGTCTTTACTGAACATGAAACTACCGAGGAACGATCAAGAATCTCTCTTACTCTTGGCCAGCTTGAAAATGAGCTACGCGCAACCAAAGCACTCTTAGAAGAAACAGCAAGACGTGAGCGTCAGTTGGTTGATTTCCGTCAAGTCGTGGCCCGAATGTTGGGTATGGATATCAACACCCTAGCTGTACCAGACTATGAAATCATCGCCCGGATGGAGAAACTAATCCAAGCCCATCACACTCATGCTCTGACCACTCATTCTTTGGAGCATAGTTTGACAGACTTAGACCCTGCCCTAGGTTTAGGACCCAGTCCACGTCGTTCTCGAGCTCGATCTCTATCACCCAGCAGAAGAAGACATATTCACACAACAAAATATTAGTTACATCTAACCATAATCAAAATCTCAGGAGTCGTGGATCATATTTAGATAGAAAAAAAGAAGATACAAAATTTGAGAGAACGTATTGTAAATAATAGGAAGTATTGGAGGGTATAACGTGTAGTAAATCTCATTTTGAGTAAGTAACAGTATCAACTCCTTTGATATACTCACATGTAAAAATATTATATGCTTTATATCTTTCAAAATAGATGATAATTTAAAGGAAATATTTGATCTGCTTATTTTCCATAACAATAATTGTTTGTAATATTTAGTCCATGTAAGTAGAGTAGAGTCAAGTAAAACAAGCAGTATTTTCTTGTAGTTGTGTAAAGATGATTTTAACTGTACAGCTATTTGTATGTATAATTATTATATCCCTATTTTACTCTAAAAATACAGTTGCAATATAAATGTAGATACACTTTTTTTGTTACTTTCAGTATTGATATTGTAGCTTTTTTTTTTTTTTTTGTCAATGTTGTAATTTTTGTTTGTAGCCACTGGTATAGTGCTATTAAAAAAATGCCCATCTACATACAATGTGGGTTGTATGTATAACCAGGGCATTGCACCAAAGAACCAGTACTGAGACTTGACATTTTGGCACATCTGAGAACAAGACGAAGCTTTTTTTAAATGTATATATTGTTCATTTACCATATAATTAATGTCATTCAGCCATATACATGTAGATAGTGAAGACTTTAATTCAGATGAGATTGTAAACTTTTTCCATGACTGTGTTTTGTACATGTTATCGTACGACACATACGATGTAAAATGAAGGTAAATCATGTAATAGTAGTCTAGCTCTTTTTTGTTATTTTTTCATTTGCAATTTTTACAAATCAAATCAAATGTCTTGTAACTTAAGTTCACAACTTTTGATCATCGTTTATGACTTGTTATCAGGTTGAAGTTCTAGAACATTCCAGACGTGCAAGTTTAGTTACCAGTACTGCTGTAAACTCAAAGTGGTAGCTGTAGTGTTAAAAAAGACATCGTAAGCCGAATTCCTGGTTTGAATACTACAACTTGTGGGTTGTGACCAGTGCAGTGCTAATCTTGTCAATCATAAGCTGTTTTTGAACTTTCACTGAGAAATGTCACAGAGAAATTTTCTTTAATCTCGTTAAGTCAAAATTGACCAATAAAGTTATAATGCATGGAATTCCAGTATGTTTGTTTGCTTTCTTTCGTAAAGGCATTCAGATTTCACCACAGACCAAAATGATAGAGAAATCAGCTGCTTCACAAAATATTTGCACACCATTTAACCTCACATTGATAATGAATATTGCTCTCTTGCTAAAAAAAATTCCTGAATAAAATTGTACCAATAAAAGAACTGGAAAGCAAACCAATATTTCACACCATAACCAACTATTAAATTGATGGGTTATCCTGTTAAAGACAAATGCATACAGTTGAAATTTGTTTGTGTTTGTTTGTTTGTTTGAATGCTAACTGTTAATGAATGTTCATTTGACGTCATCAAGCATAGAATGAAAGAAAATACATGCACTATAAAGACTGAAATTGGGCACGCTTTACTGTAGCTTTGGAGTTTTCGTGTTTTTGGGCCCGAGGAACACATGCTTTCTGGTGCGACCGTGACAATGACCAAATACCACAGACAGTATTTCTGGGTGTGTAGTACACGTGTTGGTTGGGACCAGGAATACATGTAACTTTAGCCTGTGCACCATTTGAATAATGAAGAACTAGGTGGTCCATGACTTTGTAAGAGTTTGTAACCATGGTAACACGTACATTCATGTATATTTATGCATAGACATAATGTCTATGCTTTATGTAATCGAACTTCATGGGGAATGAAAGTACCACACGTAGTCAAAAACCAAAATTTAGCAATAATATTAGAATAAAACAATCGATGCAAATTTTGCATTTTCAATGTTGGCAGTGTTATTCCTATTCTTAACGCTTGCATATATACCATATGCATTAGACTTGCACCATATAGGCCGATACAGTAGACTTACATTGGGTCGCGGGTTAAAGCTGAAAGGAGGAATGCATCCTATTCTTGAAGGCTGTGACCGAGAGAAAGTATGACTACATATAACATACTTTTAAAAAAAAAATTAAAAATCGTGTTTTAGTTTTATTTCAACTCGACATGTCAGTGACTTTATATTTCTCAATACATGTCTCTCATTTTGTGAATTAAACCCGTGACAAGACGAGTCAAACATTTTTTATACTTTAGGTTTAATTACTACTGGTAAATTAAAAATGCTTGAAATTAAGAGAATGGTTGTCTATATGATATTATATGACATACAATACCTTTACTAGAGTTAGTTACCTAAGATTTAGTCTTGTAAGGTCAAGGGTATGTGGCTTCAAAATCAGCTATCGCAGGAAAAAATGCTGAATTCTCTTCAGAATCGATGCATTGCGAGTTTTATGACATATATTATTACAGTGGACCGTAAATGTCCAGATTTTGAGTTGTATATAGGTTGTATGTAAATACCGTGAATAGTTGAGAAGAAAATTACAGAGTAGATTTTGACTCTATTTGATATGGGTCTACTTGAAGCAAGGTACCAATGATTCATTGTAGGTGAAATCTTTTCAACTATGTCCTATGAAGTAGGCCTAGAGCCATATATAAACAGAGAGAGAGGAGAGCGAGAGAGAGAGAGAGAGAGAGAGAGAGAGAGAGAGAGAGAGAGTCGGAGACAGACAGACAGACAGACAGACAGACAGACAGACAAACAGACAGACAGACAGACAGACAGACAGACAGACAGACAGACAGACAGAGGAAGGCATACACGTACACACATACCTTCGTATTGCTGTCACCCAACTCATCAGAGAAGTAATATTAAAAATGCATTCATAACTTCTTGTGTATTTCTGAGATTTAATCAAAATGATACCTGGTAGCGTACTGTCACATTTCGTTCTTATAGAATCAAAAAGCGTTGATTTAATCTAAAATATAATACAGCAAAAATAGTGACCACTACATTGAATTCTGAAGTACACTTCACTCGAACTTGAACCTTGATATATTAATCTACATTGGAATTGTTTCGGTGCAACATTTCCCATTACCACAATCACCTTGTCAAGTATATTTGAAAGACCTTTGCCCATTTGCTGGAATTCCAATAAGTTTACACGTGAAAATCCCATGCGTTTATCCATACTATATTTCAGATAATCACTTTTGGAAATTTCTATGTTATAATTGATTGGCAAACAACAAGGCAGAATTAAATACATATACCTTATGCCAATTGCAAATATATGGCGAATGGTTAGAGTGGTTGGCTTCGAATCTGCAAGTTGAAGGCTCGTGCCCAGTCGCTGCCGTTTGTTTCTGAGTGGTTAAAGTCTTTGGGCAAGATTTGAACCACGACTGTGCCTCAGTCAACCCAGCTGTATAATTGGGAACCTGACAGGATATATGTCGCAATGTGAATACTTTAATCCTGTGCACTTATAAAGGCTGTAACGGATTGTATGCTTCCCAGGGAGTTGAGGAAGTATGCATGGCTTCTGTGCCACTATAGATCCGTGCCGGGGGGGGGGGGGTAATAATAATTATTGAAAAGCGCTTTGAGCGCAAAGTGGGAAAGCGTTATATGAAATCATAATTATTATTATTATTACTGGGTCCTGGTTCGATAAATCGAATTTAATTGCTGTATCGTATTGTTAAGCCATGTCTCCATCTAGGTTTCAAATATTAGGCAGCATTTATACCTGTGCGCAAGACAAATATATCACGGCGCGCAGAAGCAACGTTTATCCGCGAAGCATCTACGCTATTTTGAGTGATTTATGACGTCATGAAAGAATCAACGAATAGAATCTCACCACAGTTCTCCGCGACGACTATTATTAGTACAGAACTATTTTACAATAGTTGTACACTTGTAAGTACGTCTTGAACTTCGTAGTAAACACAATGATATCGGTTGTATATCCTTTAGTTCTGCCACTAGCCGTAGTTGCTGCAGGTAAGTGACAATAATGTGTTATTGATAAAGATGTGGGTTTTTTTTATCTTTACATCACTGATTCAGAGTCGTCTTATACCGTTGATTTACTGATTTATAACATTTCTGAGTACAATAACATGTAACCTTGTACGATATCTATATAGTACGTATACAGGGAGGTATGCATATAATGACTTTGAATACAAAGATAGACTCTAAATACATATCGAATTATTGTCTATCGTTAGTAAAAATATCAAATTATTGTTGTGATAAAAATATTATCTCCCCCCCCCCTCTCTCTCTCTCTCACTTCTGATGTTACGTCACAGATATCAAAACCTAACACTTCTGACAATTGGTAAGTTAATAAAAGTTATTTTACTCTATCAAATTTAAAGCATCGTTCGATTAAAAGCAAAATATTTCATAATTGTAAGATCTTTCGTAAACATTTTGTCATTTTAGTTTGGAAAATGTTAACGTTGATGTCCAAGAAAAGAAACCCGAGGAAAACGTAAACGTACGAAGAAAGGGGCCATTCTGGCGTTTCTTCCGTCGTATTGGCAAATGTATGAGAAGATTGTTTGGTTGCAAACCACGTAAAGATCGAAGAAAGAGGAGAGATGGTGCATCAGATGAAGATGAAGAAATTAAAGGAGATGTGAGTAAATTAAATCATATATGTTGACGATATTTTTAGAACTTTAGCTGTAGCTTTTTTTCCAACTTTTGAAAAGTTTCGTGCCATATACGTGAGTGAATACCGTACGTTGACGATGTTTAGAGAACTTCAAGTTGTCATGGTGACAACAAAATATTCTACACTACGCATTCTTGGTAATTAAATCCTTGTGATAACTTACTTGGATTTCATCAATTACAAAGAGTTGTAAATTCAATTTTATTTAAATCAAAACCTTCCATCTTTCTAGAATATGACCCTTTCCGATTCACAACAACCAGTGGACTGTAAAGACACAGAGTTAGAAGATATTGAAATTCATGGAACTGAACATGATGACGATTCTGATAGCCCTGAACATGATGTCGATTCTGATAGCCCTGAACATGATGTCGATTCTGATAGCCCTAAACATGATGTCGATTCTGATAGCCCTGAACATGATATCGATTCTGATAGCCCTGAACATGATGTTGATTCTGATAGCCCTAAAGATGATGTCGATTCTGATAGCCCTGAACATGATGTCGATTCTGATAGCCCTAAACATGATGTCGATTCTGATAGCCCTAAACATGATGTCGATTCTGATAGCCCTAAACATGATGTCGATTCTGATAGCACTGAACATGATGTCGATTCTGATAGCCCTAAACATGATGTCGATTCTGATAGCCCTAAACATGATGTCGATTCTGATTGCCCTAAACATTATGTCGATTCTGATACAACTGAACATGATGTCGATTCTGATACAACTGAACATGATGTCGATTCTGATAGCACTAAACATGATGTCGATTCTGATAGCCCTGAACATGATGTCGATTCTGATAGCACTAAACATGATGTCGATTCTGATAGCCCTAAACATGATGTCGATTCTGATAGCACCGGTAATAGTGTAAAGACTGAAGATTTAGCAGGTAAAGTAAAATTACGATTGCATTTGTAACCTTAACTTTTGGGTATGTCTTTGCAACAGCTACACCTAGCCTCAGACCAATATTTTATATAGTGAAGTGAGACTAAGCTTTGGTTTGGATAATGCGCGAATGAGTTACAAAGTATTACACACACACACACACACACACACACACACACACACACACACACACACACACACACACACACACACACACACATATATATATATATATATATATATATATATATATATATGGGTGGGTGTAGTCACATCCAGACATAAAACGCACGTTTTGTGTCTGTCTGTGTATGTATGTATGTATGTATGTATGTATGTATGTATGTATGTATGTATGTATGTATGTATGTATGTATGTATGTGTGTGTGTCTGTGTGTCTGTGTGTCTGTGTGTGTACGTACGTGCGTGCGTGCGTGCGTGCGAGTAACACATGTAAATATACTAGAATATAATTGAAAAGAAATAGGCCAAGAGTGGCAAGACTTCAATTTACGAAATTTTAAATTTTTTTCCTCAGAGCTTCCAGAACACGAAATTGCAGTAGATACATCAAGCAAACTAGGATCGGGCTCCTTCGCTAATGTATACATCGGGTACACGTGGGGAAGGCGATCTCCATGTGCCATGAAATGTTTTAACAAAAAATACCCTCATAAAGGCAGCACCTACGCACGACTAATTGACAACGAATTTAACATTACCCGGTAAGTTTAAAAACATGACGTCTTATGCAGTAAACCTATTTAAAGACATGACTGTAAGACAACATCACTTCTTCAGACCATAATTGGTACGGTTTTAAGTTTTGGAATGGTTGACCAGTAAGAATGTGAGAGTTGTGTTACTATGACAACGTTAACGTTCGTATATCTGCAGACAGTATATCTGTAACTAACGAAATTTGCAAAATCAAGATACAAGAAAAAATAAAACACTACCGAACAGCTGATAAAACTGAGTATAAAATTATTTGACTTTTAATGGTTAGTTTGATTGGTGGGTGAATTGATTGATTGATTGATTGATTGATTGATTGATTGATTGATTGATTGATTGATTGATTGATTGATTGATTGATTGATTGATAAATTAATTTGTACTCGATTTACATAGTACTGGAAACATTACTAAGAGAGTGTTGATGTGTTTAATAACATAACATCATTTTCATGAAACAAACTTTTTTTTTTAAATGTTGGAGAGAGTAGTGAATTTAGAAATGTGCTGCTACTAAAAGTTGAAATTAATGTTACAATCGTGTTTTTTTTCTTCAGAAAACTGCAAAGTCTACATTGCGAAAACGTTGTCAAGTTTTATGGTGTCTGTCGTGAGTTCGAAGATGGACCGACCATTGCCCTGGAAATTGTATATGGTTTAGATTTAGATATCCTAGTATACAGTAGAACTGATGTAAGTAGAGATATACTTGTACTATGTATGCATACAGTGAAATTGTACTCGTTTTGAATTCAGAAATCGTAGTGACCAATACAAGTGAAAAGTCTCAATTTAAAGAATGCTGAAACTAATTGTGTTGGTGCTAATTTAAATCTCTCTCTCTCTCTCTCTCTCTCTCTCTCTCTCTCTCTCTCTCTCTCTCTCTCTCTCTCTCTCTCTCTCTCTCTCTCTCTCTCTCTCTCTCTCTCTCTCTCTCTCTCTCTCCCTCCCTCCCTCCCTCCCTCCCTCCCTCCCTCCCTCTCTCTCTCTCTCTCTCTCTCTCTCTCTCTCTCTCTCTCTCTCTCTCTCTCTCTCTCTCTCTCTCTCTCTCTCTCTCTCTCTCTCTCTCTCTCTCTCTCCCCCTTACAGTTGTCTTTCACCACCAAACTCAAACTATGCCGTGGTTTCGCCAATGGTATATCTGCTTTACATAGGCATGGTATAATACATAATGACATTAAACTGGACAATGCTTTAGTAAGTATTTTAGATTTAAGCTATTATTATTTTTATTCAAACTTGGATTTATTTATTTATTATTCAATGTTTTTTATTTTATTTAGTCTTGGGCCTGTACACCTTAATATTACAATGAATATCATTTTTCTTCAGGTCCAAATCAAGCCAGACATGGTGGTGAAAGTTTCAGACTTTACATATTCAACATTGATCGAAAATCCAGAGTATCCTTATGGTGGTGCAACGGGATACAAATCACCCGAAATGTTTAGAAAACGACCACCAGCAGCTAGTACAGCCAAAGACATCTGGGCACTCGGGTGCAGCATGGCTGAAGTAGTCTGCCTCGAACTGCCCTATTATACCATCGCTAGAAACAAACACATAGAGGAGATGATGACGTCAGTACTGGAGGGAGGCAAGAGTACCGTGCCTATGAACATCGAACTTTTAGAGAAAGGACCATTCAGAGAACTGTGTGAGCTATGTTGTGTCATGGTCCCCTCTGATCGTCCCAGTGCCCTGGTTGTACGTGATACTCTGGATGAGATCTTGAAGTTGACGGACTGAGAGTGGAGTCGCGTGTGTGTGTGTCGTGCTTTTAATTTTACAATTTATATATTCAATTAAACAAATACACAAATAACCATATACATTTGTATTGTTTATTTCTTTATTCATTTCTATACATACAACATTTTGAATAGTAAATAACTATTGGTTTAACGATCGCAGACAAAGGGCATTGTTTTTCAACATAACCTTGTAATTCTATTTCACATCTGTTTCCAAGTAGAGTTCATCGTTGAAACCACAATGTATAGAGAATTGACTATCAAATCATCCACGAACAGAGAAAGTATAGTTGAGGGCGCCCACTTCTTGGACCAATGTTCTACTGTACACCATACATAAATTGAAGCCTCAACATTTTTTTCCAACGTATATTATTTTTATTATTATTAAAAGAAAATTATTTAGTAGGGTGAATGTCTCGTATTAAACGTTCTATAATGACTCAATTAAGATCACACATACTCATACTGTGAGATTTCTTTGACACTAATTTTTATGCCTAAGACAGAAAATTTTACTTTTCACAATAGTCCCAAGCTGTTAATTTATAGAGCCTTCAGTATTTACAAGGGGATCTGTTAAGAAAAACATGACCCTCCCCCATTCTCCATTTGTAAAAAGCGACCTTCCCCTTCGTCTCATTTTGTAAAACATGACCCCCCCCATGACAATTGCATATACTGAACGTTAATCAATATTCCCATTATATGTATACATACAAATTAAATAATTTAGACTCTGTATTGGAAAGCAATGTTTGTACATATAAAGTGACAAACAGTAAAAGACTGGCTAGTTACCTTTCTCTTATAATCATACACAATCTAATTAGTATCTAAAACGTGCTTTCCATGTTGTGCATACTCTGCCTGACCTGGTCACTTGTAAATATCATTGTCATCATCATCACCTTCACCTTCAGTTAATGTATCACTGTCCGTGTTCTCTATGACATTCAAAACTAAATCATCATCATCAGCATCATCATCATCATCATCATCATCATCATCATCATCATCATCAACACCACTACCACCACCACCACCATCACATTTTAACAACAACATTTACGGACAGTGTGAGTGATAAGGTGAGGTGGTTCACTCAACAAAATGCATCGTATTAATAGTATTAAACAATTTTCTTACTATATATGGTATGTAAAGTACTCGAAAAATAAGAGTCGAGTGCTCATCAAATTTTAAATCTCAAAACGCACAAAAAAAATTGACAGTAATTGAATCTTCAATTTGGTCACAAAACTACGGATTGTAAAATGTGACCCCCCCCCCCAAATATTGTAATGCGAAATATGACCCTCCCCCAAGAACAGGTTTGTAAAATGTTACCCCCCTGAAAATAGTGAAGGTTCCGTTCATTAGTGTCGTTCTTCCATTGTTTTGCGTCGTATATATCTGTTTTATTCAACGTGTTCAGGTACAAAAACTAGACTACAAGGTGTTCCTATTTCTTCAATATTATGATATCTTATGTACAGACAGACAGACAGACAGGTGGGTAGGTAGGGAGGGCGGTAGGCAGGCAGGCAGGCAGCAGACAGACAAACAAACAAACATACATACATATATACATACATACATACATACATACATACATACATTCATACATTCATACATACAGACAGACAGACAGACAGACAGACAGACAGACAGACAGACAGACAAAGGGTTGTATGTGCGTGTGCATGTTTGTATGAATGTATTGTCCGAGATCTCAACAAATGAATAACAGATAACACGTGTAATGCACGAAACTATATAATTGTAGATGAACTTCATTTGGATTAAAAGATAAATAATGACAATAAATTAAGTCATGGCTTGTAATGTAAATAAAAATCGTCTCTAAATTATATTTCGAATGTATCTTTGCAACAAAATCACGTTACTATATGTTATACATGTATTGATTTTTTCACAAGAGTTTTTAGTCCTGCAATCTCCAAATGCCATAATCTAATGTCTTATAAACAGACACACTGGTTAGTGCACATAGTTCACGGCGTCAATATTGATAGTTTTGTATCAATGTACATCGTCTTGTATCAGTGTGCCACATCGTAGACCCTCCACCAACGTTGGTGGAGAGTCTATGGTTATGTAGATTGCCTGGATGTCAATATGTACACTGGGAATTGACAGTCTTGTATCAGTGTGCTCCGATGGTGGAGAGTCTATAGTTAGGTAGATTGTCTGAATGTCAATACGTACACTGAGAATTCAATAGATGCAGGATTACCCACTAAATATCTTGACGTGCTTCTTGATTTTCTTCCTACAAAGTGGACACTGTTTGACTTTCCTGGCACAATGTGAACACAGACAAAGATGACGACATGGTCCAGTCACAATATTCCTTTCCCTTTCCATGCAAATAATACAACAATTAATGTCCATTGTTTTCCCATCATCTTCATCATCTTCATCGTCCGATGAATCACTGTCTGTCATCTTTTCTAGACAGTCTTCAAGAGAACGAATCTTCCTTCGTTGGCTTCCGACGTCACTCCATAACTTTTTGTTTTCTTGAGCCAAGTATTGCTTGTCCACCTTCAAACTTGAGATGTCTTGACGAAAGATATCGTTCTGTTGACTGATAATATTCTTTTCTGTCAATTCCATGACAACAGAAATCCTCATCTGATATAATTGGTCTCTTTCCTTCTCTCTCTCTTCTTGCATTTCGTTGTGTTTGGTTGCTATAACGACAAGTGACGTAATAGCAACAGAGATAGTGGAATATAGGAGAATCGTAAGATGAGGTTCGTCAACACAGTACGGTAAAACGACGTACAGTAGTACTGCTAACGTCACTGCAAACCCGGCAATGGGGACGAAACTCTCTGTTATAGGCTGTCCCTTCGACAGAAATGACTGAAATCCAATATCTTCAGAACTAAATGTTGACATTTTGTCTGTGTCTTCAGTGTGGTACTTGACGCACCGTGAGTTTGCAGTGCAATCTCCACTCTTGATTTGTTCCATGGTAAATATGAAAGTATCGATACCTCTAATAACGTGCTGGTCCAGGAACAACTGTTGAGCTCTCCTCTACGTGAACGTCTTGCTGCCTGAGCTGGGTCTGTGATGACGGTAAGAGAACATACCAATATTTATAGAGATATCCAGACGCCTCCATGTCTGCATGTATACCATATTTTTAACATAACAATAAGTTCACTTTCTACATTTCTATGGAAAGTGATTGGCACAGCTATTGTCATAATGAAACGCCGTTTATTGGTCACACCTCTAGGGCTTCCTTAGTTCACAGGGTGCTAATATATTCAAGATCTGTTATTCCAATTCAGTGAAGAAATTCAATTGTTTTATTCAATATCGCACCCATCATATCCTAGCAATGCATATAGAAGTGATTGACATTTCTGTTACATTGTGTTGGCCATCTCTATATTACGCTATTCACGACTGTGGTCAAATTCCAATTTTTTTTTCTGTTTCAAAATGTTTAATATAATCATTACATGGAGGTAGGATGGACCGTGGACTGTATTTCTATCTCCATGATTATTCTATGCTGTATATCTTTTACATCTCTCTTATTTTATTTTTATTCACAATTTTACAAAATCAAGGTTATGATTATATTTAGTTACTCTAAAATTGATGACAATATTTTAGAGCGACAATGAAAGTGGAGCTGGCGCGATTTATTGTCTGTGACTGTGTAGCCCCTAGATATTCATTTACAGTGAAAACTAGGCAACAACACACAATTTTGTATCGATATCACCTGCTTCATTCTGTATAGGAATGATTCCTTGTAGATTTTTCTCAGGCTAGGGAGTTCATCACAGCATAGTTAGAAATCATAACTTATTGGGTACTTCTAATAATAATAAAAAGTGATTGGAAAGTTAAAGCCTGACTACCTAGATCACATTTTATGAAAAATATCGTGGTTGAATTTCGTTCTGTGTTATGTTGTGAAACACTTTTTTTATTGTACGTGTTAATCACGTGTTGGCGTCATTTGACAAGTGAACTAGATTTACATATTATCCCAAGCGTACCATAAATATACAAGTAATTCCTAAAATGTGCATGTCCTTTTTCAGATTCGAAAATATAAAAAAATTGCATTTATTTTTTAAAAATATAATGGTAATTTTTTAGTGAGCAAAGTTTGTTACCATGGTGACATTGTTGGGTTTTATGTTAATGTAAAACAGGTTTTTGTCGAAGAAGAATTTATTTTTCCGTGAAATTATTGTTGATTTTCAACTCGTGTTTCCAAAAGCTCGTGTGGTATTACGAATTCGATGTTTTCGTCGATCTTTTGTGAGTTTACAGCATGGCCAAATATCTCCTATTCACAAGGTATACAACTTCGTCTTGGTATGATCAGTTTGAACATTATATTGTACGGACAAATATTTTACCTTGGAATTGTAAAAAATACAAAAACTCAGTCATGTTGTGTAGAACTCGAGGCTTTACTTAATTGGGACTGTTTTAGTGGAGATTTGAAAATGGAATTAAATAGTTTACGTGTTAATTTAGTTTTAAAAAAACCTCGAGGAATAATGTAATCAAACAGCGGATGGGGGGAGGGTGTCATAATTCACGGGTTTTAACTTTGCAATCATGGCCTTGTATTTAGAATTTGATCTTAAAAATAAAAAAAGCTTGACTATGGATCTGGATGTTGTTGTTATCTAGATTTTACAATTAGTCCGTACACGTAGTTTGAGGAGAATCCAACCGTTCAAGGATTTTAAGCCGTTGTTCTCGCCTTCGTTCTGTAGAGAATTCTTTAGTAATGAAATTTGATTTTTGGGAGAACGGTTGCAAAATATTGATACATTCGTTGCGATTGACCAAGGAGTCTTCAGTATTTACAAGGGGGAGGGCCGGAGGAAATCACACATGGTCTGTTTAGTAAAACATAACCCTCCCCATGACAATTGCATAAACTGAACGTTAATCAATATTCCCATTATATGTATACATACAAAATAGACGATTTTGCATTAGAAAGCAATATTTCTACATATAAAGTGACAAACAGTAAAAGACTGGCTAGTTACCTTTCTCTTATAATCATACACAATCTAGTTAGTATCTACAACGTGCTTTCCATGTTGTGCATACTCTGCCTGATCAGGTCACTTGTGAAAGTACCCTTATATCATTGTCATCATCATCACGTTCACCTTCAGCATTGTCATTATCAGTGTCACTCTAATCTGACTCACTGTCACTACTTGAGTCAGTACATGTATCACTATCCGTGTTCTCTATGACATTCAAAACTAAATCACAATCATCATCATCATCATCATCATCATCGCTACATACTCCAGTAACTGGAAGACGCTCTTCACCATTACTCTGAAAATTGACCCAGCTTGATTACGGAATTAACAAATTACGTCTTTCTCAGTTAATAATAAAACATACTTTCTGGAGTTATGTGTTTGTTACCGGGGGAAAACTTGCTAAAGAAGTAATATGAAAAATGCATTCATAACTTCTTGTGTATTTCTAGTAGCGTACTGTCACATTTCGTTCTTATAGAATCAAACAGCGTTGATTTAATTTAAAATAAAGTACAGCAAAAATAAAGACCACTTCTACATTGAATTCTGAAGTACACTTCACTCGAACTCGAACCTTGATATACTAATCTACATTGGAATTGTTTCGGTGCAATATTTCCCATTACCACAATCACCTTGTCAAGTATATTTGAAAGACCTTTGCCCCTTTTGCTGGAATTCCGCTAAGCTTACACGTGAAAATCCCATGCGTATATCCATGCAACACTGCTATATTTCAGATAATCACTTTTGGACATTTCTATGTTATAATTGATTAGCAAACAACAATGCAGAATTAAATACATGTACTGTATACCAATTGTAAATATGTGGCGAATGGTTAGAGTGGTTGGCTTCGAATCTGCAAGTTGAAAGTTCGTGCCCAGTCGCTGCCGTTTGTTTCTGAATGGTTAAAGTCCTTGGGCAAGATTTGAACCACGACTGTGCCACAGTCAACCCAGCTGTATAATTGGGGACCTGACAGGATATATGTCGCAATGTGAATACTTTAATCCTGTGCACTTATATAGGCTGCAACGAATGGTATTCTTCCCAGGGAGCTGAGGAAGTATACAGGGCTGCTGTGCCACTATAGATCCGTGCCGGGGAGGGGGGGGGGTAATAATAATTATTGAAAATAGCTTTGAGCGCAAAGTGGGAAAGCGTTATATAATATCATAATTATTATTATTACAGGGTCCTGATTCGATAAATCGAATTTAATTTCTGTATCGTATTGTTAAGCCATGTCTCCATCTAGGTTTCAAATATTAGGCAGCATTTATTACCTGTGCGCAAGACAAATATATCACGGCGCGCAGAAGCAACGACGCATGTATGTAATCGATTTTGAGTGATTCATGACGTCATGAAAGAATCAACGAATAGAATCTCACCAAAGTTCTGCGCGACGACTATTATTAGTACAGAACTATTTTACAATAGTGGTACACTTGTAAGTACGTCTTGAACTTCGTAGTAAACACAATGATATCGGTTGTATATCCTTCAGTTCTGCCACTATCCGTAGTTGCTGCAGGTAAGTGACAATAATGTGTTATTGATAAAGATGTGGGGTTTTTTTTATCTTTACATCACTGATTCAGAGTCGCCTTATTCCGTTGATTTACTGACTTATAACATTTCTGAGTACAATAACATGTAACCTTGTACGATATCTACATAGTACGTATACAGGGAGGTATGCATATAATGACTTTGAATACAAAGATATACTCTAAATTCATATCGAATTATTGTCTATCGATAGTAAAAATACCAAATTATTGCTGTGATGAAAATATTATCTTTATAAAATATATCTCGTCTCTCTCTCTCTCTCTCTCTCTCTCTCTCTCTCTCTCTTTCTCTCTCTCTCTCTCTATTTCATCTCTCTTATCAACATCATCATCATCATTATAATTTCTACCTTTTCACTCTTCCCATTTGATTCATTAGGAGAAGGTGGTCATGAGGATGTTACGTCACAGAAATCAAAACCTAACACTTCTGATGTTACGTCACAGATATCAAAACCTAACACTTCTGACAATTGGTGAGTTGATAAAAGTTATTTTAATGTATCAATTTAAAGCATCGTTCGATTGAAAGCAAAATATTTCATAATTGTAAGATCTTTCGAAAATATTTTGTCATTTAGTTTGGAAAATGTTAACGTTGATGTCCAAGAACAGAAACCCGAGGAAAACGTAAACGTACGAAGAAAGGGGCCATTCTGGCGTTTCTTCCGTCGTATTGGTAAATGTATGAGAAGATTGTTTGGTTGCAAACCACGTAAAGATCGAAGAAAGAGGAGAGATGGTGCATCAGATGAAAATGAAGAAATTAAAGAAGATGTGAGTAAATTAAATCATATATGTTGACGATATTTTTAGAACTTATCAAAGTGACAACAAAATAGTCAACTGTGTATGGAAAGCCGTTCAGGCCAAAAGTATTATTTTATTTTAGCTGTAGTATTTTATATTTTTCGTAGTTGCAAACTAATTTTAACCGTTTAGGTTTTGTTTTTTGATGGAACCCACACTTTTATTCCATGTTAACATTATTTAATTCAAACGATTTTTCATTTATTTGAGATTATTGTTTTATTTTTCGTCAAACCAGAATTTGTTTTTAAGGATTTATATATAATTGAAAGTCAAAATATATTTTTCATTAAAGTGGTTTATTTTTCAACTTTTTTTCAACTTTTTTGTTCAACTTTTTTTCAACCTTTTTTTTCAATTTTTTAAAAACTTTTTTTCCAACTTTTGAAAAGTTTCGTGCCATATACGTGAGTGAATAAATTAAGTATATCGTACGTTGACGATGTCTAGAGAACTTCAAGTTGTCATGGTGACAACAAAATATTCTACACTACGCATTCTTGGTAATTTAATCCTTGTGATGACTTATTTGGATTTCATCAATTACAAAGAGTTGTAAATTCAATTTTATTTAAATCAAAACCTTCCATCTTTCTAGAATGTGACCCTTTCTGATTCACAACAACCAGTGGACTGTAAAGACACAGAGTTAGAAGACATTGAAATTCATGGAACTGAACATGATGTCGATTCTGATAGCACTAAACATGATGTCGATTCTGATAGCCCTAAACATGATGTCGATTCTGATAGCCCTAAACATGATGTCGATTCTGATAGCCCTAAACATGATGTCGATTCTGATAGCCCTAAACATGATATCGATTCTGATAGCACTAAACATGATGTCGATTCTGATAGCCCTAAACATGATGTCGATTCTGATAGCCCTAAACATGATGTCGATTCTGATAGCCCTGAACATGATGTCGATTCTGATAGCCCTAAACATGATGTCGATTCTGATAGCCCTGAACATGATGTCGATTCTGATAGCCCTAAACATGATGTCGATTCTGATAGCACCGGTAATAGTGTAAAGACTGAAGATTTAGCAGGTAAGGTAAAATTACGCTTTCATTTGTCACCTTAACTTTTGGGTATGTCTTTGCAACAGCTACGCCAAGGCTCAGACCAATATTTTATATAGTGAAGTGACACTAAGCTTTGGTTTGGATAATGCGCGAATGAGTTACAAAGTATTACACACACCCACAGACACACACACACACACACACACACACACACACACACACACACACACATATATATATATGGGTGTAGTCACATCCAGACATAAAACGCACATTTTGTGTCTGTCTGTGTGTGTATGTATGTATGTATGTATGTATGTATGTATGTATGTATGTATGTATGTATGTATGTATATATGTCTGTGTGTGTGTCTGTGTGTGTGTGTGTGTGTGTGTGTGTGTACGTACGTACGTACGTACGTGCGTGCGTGCGAGTAACACATGTAAATATACTAGAATATAATTGAAAAGAAATAGGCCAAGAGTGGCAAGACTTCAATTTACGAAATTTTAAATTTTTTTCCCCAGAGCTTCCAGAACACGAAATTGCAGTAGACACATCAAGAAAACTAGGATCGGGCTCCTTCGCTAATGTATACATCGGGTACACGTGGGGAAGGCGATCTCCATGTGCCATGAAATGTTTTAACAAAAAATACCCTCATAAAGGCAGCACCTACGATCGACTAATTGACAACGAATTTAACATTACCCGGTAAGTTTAAAAACATGACGTCTTATGCAGTAAACCTATTTAAAGACCTGACTGTAAGACAACATTATTTCTTCAGACCATATTTGGTACGGTATTAAGTTTTGGAATGGTTGACCAGTAAGAATGTGAGAGTTGTGTTACTATGACAACGTTAACGTTCATATATCTGCAGACAGTATGTCTGTAACTAATGAAAGTTGCAAAATCAAGATACAAGAAAAAATAAAACACTACCCAACAGCTGATACAACTGAGTATAAAATTATTTGACTTTTAATGGTTAGTTTGATTGGTGGGTCAATTGATTGATTGATATATTAATTTGTACTCGATTTACATAGTACTGGAAACATTACTAAGAGAGTGTTGATGTGTTTAATAACATAAGATCATTTTCATGAAACAAACTTTTTTTTTAATGTTGGCGAGAGTATTGAATTTAGAAATGTGCTGCTACTAAAAGTTGAAATTAATATTACAATCGCGTTTTTTTCTTCAGAAAACTGCAAAGTCTAAATTGCGAAAACGTTGTCAAGTTTTATGGTGTCTGTCGTGAGTTCGAAGATGGACCTACCATTGCCATGGAAATTGTATATGGTTTAGATTTAGATATCCTAGTATACAGTAGAACTGATGTAAGTAGAGATATACTTGTACTATGTATGCATACAGTGAAATTTTACTCGTTTTGAATTCAGAAATCGTAGTGACCAATACAAGTGAAAAGTCTCAACTTAAAGAATGCTGAAACTAATTGTGTTGGTGCCAATTTAAATCTCCCCCCCCCTCTCTCCCTTGTCTCTCTCTCTCTCTCTCTCTCTCTCTCTCTCTCTCTCTCTCTCTCTCTCTCTCTCTCTCTCTCTCTCTCTCTCTCTCTCTCTCTCTCTCTCTCTCTCTCTCTCTCTCTCTCTCTCTCTCTCTCTCTCTCTCTCTCTCCCCTCCTCCTTACAGTTGTCTTTCACCACCAAACTCAAACTATGCCGTGGTTTCGCCAATGGTATATCTGCTTTACATAGGCATGGTATAATACATAATGACATTAAACTGGACAATGCTTTAGTAAGTAATTTGAATTTAAGCTATTATTATTTTTATTCAAAATTGGCTTTATTTATTTATTTATTTATTTATTTATTCATTTATTTACTTATTATTTAATGCTTTTTATTTTACATAGTCTTTGGCCTATGCACCTTAATATTACAATGAATATCATTTTTTCTTCAGGTCCAAATCAAGCCAGAAATGGTGGTGAAAGTTTCAGACTTTACATATTCAACATTGATCGAAAATCCAGAGTATCCTTATGGCGGTGCAACGGGATACAAATCACCCGAAATGTTTAGAAAACGACCACCAGCAGCTAGTACAGCCAAAGACATCTGGGCACTCGGGTGCAGCATGGCTGAAGTAGTCTGCCTCGAACTGCCCTATTATACCATCGCTAGAAACAAACACATAGAGGAGATGATGACGTCAGTACTGGAGAAAGGCAAGAGTACCGTGCCTATGAATATCGAACTTTTAGAGAAAGGACCATTCAGAGAACTATGTGAGCTGTGTTGTGTCATGGTCCCCTCTGATCGTCCCAGTGCCCTGGTTGTACGAGATACTCTGGATGAGATCTTAAAGTTGACGGACTGAGGGTGGAGTCGTGTGTGTGTGTCGTGCTTTCAATTTTACAATTTATATATTCAATTAAACAAATACACAAATAACCATATACACTTGTGTTGTTTATTTCTTTATTCATTTCTATACATGCAATATTTTGCATAGTAAATAAATATTGGTTTAAGGATCACAGACAAAGGGCATTGTTTTTCAACATAACCTCGTAATTCTATTTTACATCTGTTTCCAGGTAGAGTTCATCGTTGATAGAGAACTGACTATCAAATCATCCACGAACAGAGAAAGTGTAGTTGAGGGCGCCCACTTCTTGGACCAATGTGTTCTACTGTATACCATACATAAATTGAAGCCTCAACATTTTTTCCAACGTATATTATTTTTATTATTATTATTAAAAGAAAATTATTTAGTAGGGTGAATGTCTCGTATTAAACGTTCTATAATGACTCAATTAAGATCACACATAGTCATACTGTGAGATTTGTTTGACAGTAATTTTGATGCTTAAGAGACAAAAAATATTGTTTCCATAATAGTTCCCATGTAGAGGTGTAAGGTATATAGACAGACAGACAGACAGACAGACAGACAGACAGACAGACAGACAGACAGATGGGTAGGTAGGGAGGGGGGTAGGCAGGCAGGCAGGCAGCAGACAGACAGATAGATACTAGTAGACAGACAGACAAACAGACAGACAGACAGACAGACAGACAGACAGACAGACAGACAGACAGACAGACAGACAGACATGAAGAGGTGTGTATGTGCGTGTGCATGTTTGTATGAATGTATTGTCCGAGATCTCAACAAATGAATAACAGATAACACGTGTAATGCACGAAACTATATAATTGTAGATGTACTTTATTTGGATTTAAAGAAAAAAAATAACAATAAGTTAAGTTATGGCTTGTAATGTAAATAAAAATCGTCTTTAAATTATACTTCGAATGTATCTTTGCAACAAAATCACGTTCCTATACGTTATATTGACTTTTTCACATATATACATATTGAGTTTTTAGTCCTGCACACTTCTTCAAAAACATTTATAATCTGCAAATGCCATAATTTAATGTCTTATCAACAGACACTCTGGTTAGTGCACATAGTTCACGGCGTCAATTGATTGATAGTTTTGTATCAGTATGCGCTACGTATTAGAATGTCTGAATGTCAAAATGTACACCGTCTTGTATCAGTATGCTACGTCATAGACCCTCCACCAACATTGGTGGAGAGTCTATGGTTATGTAGATTGTCCGAATGTCAATGTATACACAGGGAATTGACAGTCTTGTATCAGTGTGTTACGTCACCACCGTTGGTGGAGGATCTATGGTTATGTAGATTGTCTGAATGTCTATATGTATACTGGGAATTGACAGTCTTGTATCAGTGTGTTATGTCACCACCGTTGGTGGAGAGTCTATGGTTATGTAGATTGTCTAAATGTCAATATGTATACTGGGAATTGACAGTCTTCTATCAGTGTGTTACGTCACCAACGTTGGTGGAGGATCTATGGTTATGTAGATTGTCTGAATGTCTATATGTATACTGGGAATTGACAGTCTTCTATCAGTGTGTTACGTCACCAACGTTGGTGGATAGTCTCTCTGTAGATTGTCTAAATGTCAATATGTATACTGGGAATTGACAGTCTTCTATCAGTGTGTTACGTCACCAACGTTGGTGGATAGTCTCTCTGTAGATTGTCTAAATGTCAATATGTACACTGGGAATTGACAGTCATTTATCAGTGTGTTACATCACCAACGTTGGTGGAGAGTCTCTCTGCAGATTGTCTGAATGTCAATATGTACACTGGGAATTGACAGTCTTGTATCAGTGTGTTACGTCACCAACGTTGGTGGATAGTCTCTCTGCAGATTGTCTGAATGTCAATATGTACACTGGGAATTGACAGTCTTGTATCAGTGTGTTACGTCACCAACGTTGGTGGATAGTCTCTCTGCAGATTGTCTGAATGTCAATATGTACACTGGGAATTGACAGTCATTTATCAGTGTGTTACGTCACCAACGTTGGTGGAGAGTCTCTCTGCAGATTGTCTGAATGTCAATATGTACACTGGGAATTGACAGTCTTGTATCAGTGTGTTACGTCACCAACGTTGGTGGATAGTCTCTCTGCAGATTGTCTGAATGTCAATATGTACACTGGGAATTGACAGTCTTGTATCAGTGTGTTACATCACCAACGTTGGTGGAGGATCTATGGTTATGTAGATTGCCTGAATGTCTATATGTATACTGGGAATTGACAGTCTTGTATCAGTGTGCTCCGATGGTGGAGGGTCTATAGTTAGGTAGATTGTCTGAATGTCAATATGTACACTGAGAATTCAATAGATGCAGGATTACCCACTAAATATCTTGACGTGCTTCTTGATTTTCTTCCTACAAAGTGGACACTGTTTGACTTTCCTGGCACAATGTGAACACAGACAAAGATGACGACATGGTCCAGTCACAATATTCCTTTCCCTTTCCATACAAATAATACAACAATTAACGTCCATCACTTTTCCGTCATCTTCATCATCTTCATCGTCCGATGAATCACTGTCTGTCATCTTTTCTAGACAGTCTTCAAGAGAACGAATCTTCCTTCGTTGGCTTCCGACGTCACTCCATAACTTTTTGTTTTCTTGAGCCAAGTAATGCTTGTCCTTCTTCAAACTTGAGATGTCTTGACGAAAGATATCGTTCTGTTGACTGATAATATTCTTTTCTGTCAATTCCATGACAACAGAAATCCTCATCTGATCGAATTGGTCTCTTTCCTTCTCTTTCTCTTCTTGCATTTCGTTGTGTTTGGTTGCTATAACGACAAGTGACGTAATAGCAACAGAGATAGTGGAATATAGGAGGATCGTAAGATGAGGTTCGTCAACACAGTACGGTAAAACGACGTACAGTAGTACTGCTAACGTCACTGCAAACCCCGCAATATGGACGAAACTCTCTGTTATAGGCTGTCCCTTCAACAGAAATGACGGAAATCCAATATCTTCAGAACTAAATGTTGACATTTTGTCTGTATATGTGTCTTCAGTGTGGTACTTGACGCACCGCGAGTTTGAAGTACAATCTCCATACTTGATTTGTTCCATGGTAAATATGAAAGTTTCGATACCTCTAATAACGTGCTGATCCAGGAACAACTGCTGAGCTCTCTCTACGTGAACGTCTTGCTGCCTGAGCTGGTTCTGTGATGACGGTAAGAGAACATACCTATATTTATAGAGATATCCAGACGCTTCCATGTCTGCATGTATACCATATTTTTAACATAACAATAAGTTCACTTTCCACATTTCTATGGAAAGTGGTTGACACAACTATTGTCATAATGTAACGCCGTTAAATTATAGGTCACACCTCTAGGGCTTCCTTAGTTGGGGTGCTAATATATTCAAGATCTGTTATTCCAATTGAAGAAATTCAATTGTTTTATTCAATATCGCACCCATCATATCCTAGCAATGCATATAGAAGTGACTGACATTATGTTGGCCATCTCTACATAGTACGCTATTCACAACTGTGGTAAAATTCTAAGGTTTTTTCTGTTTCAAAATGTTTAATATAATCATTACATGGAGGTAGGATGTACAGTGGACTGTATTTCTATCTCCATGATTATTCTATGCTGTATATCTATTACATCTCTAACTTTATTTTTATTCGCAATTTTACAAAATCAAGGTTATGATTATATTTAGTTACTCTAAAATTGATGACAATATTTAAGAGCGACAATGAAAGTGGAGCTGGCACGAGTTATCGTCTGTGTAGCCACCTAGATATTCATTTACAGTGAAAACTAGGCAACAATTCACAATTTTGTATCGATATAACTTGCTTCATAATCATAGGAATGATTCCTTGTAGATTTTTCTCAGGCTAGGGAGTTCATCACAGCATAGTTAGATATCATAACTTATGGGGTACTTCTAATAATAATAAAAAGTGATTGGAAAGTTAAAGCCTGACTACCTAGATCACATTTTATGAAGAATATCGTGGTGGAATTTCATTCTGTGTTATGTTTTTTTATTGTACGTGTTAATCACGTGTTGGCGTCATTTGACAAGTGAACCAGATTTACATATTATCCCAAGCGTACCATAAATATACAAGTAATTCCTAAAATGTGCATGTCATTTTTAGATTCGAAAATATAAAAAAAATTGCATTTATTTTTTTAAAATATAATGGTAATTTTTTAGTGAGCAAAGTTTGTTACCATGGTGACATTGTTGGGTTTTACGTTAATGTAAAACAGGTTTTTGTCGAAGAATTTATTTTTCCGTGAAAGTATCGTTGATTTTCAACTCGCGTTTCCAAAAACTCGTGTGGTATTATGAATTCGATGTTTTCGTCTTTTGTGAGTTTTCAGCATGGCTGAATATCTGCTATTCACAAGGTATACAACTTCGTCTTGGTATGTTAAGTTTGAACATTACATTGTACGGACAAATATTTTACCTTGGAATTGTATAAAAATACAAAAACTCAGTTATGTTGTGTAGAACTCGAGGCTTTATTTAATTGGAACTGTTTTAGTGGAGATTTGAAAATGGAATTAAATAATTGACGTGTTAATTTAATTTTTTAAAAACCTCGAGTATTAATGAAATCAAACAGAGGATGGGGGGGGGGGATGTCATAATTCATGGGTTTTAACTTTGCAATCATGGCATTGTATTTAGAATTTGATCTTAAAAATAAAAGCAGCTTGACTGTGGACCTGGATGTTGTTGTTGTTGTTGTTGTTGTTGTTGTTGTTGTTGTTGTTGTTGTTGTTGTTATTATTATTATTATTATTATTATTATTATTGTTGTTGTTGTTGTTGTTGTTGTTGTTGTTGTTGTTGTTGTTGTTGTTGTTACCAAGATTTTACAATTAGTCCGTACACGTAGTATGAGGAGAATCCAACCGTTGTTCTCGCCTTTGTTCTGTTGATAATTCTTTAATGAAATTTGATTTTCAGGAGAACGGTTGCAAAATATTGATACGATTATTGCGATTGACCGGTCCAAGGAGTCCTCGTTTCATTCATGCTCAGACCACTAACGGATTCATGGAAATATTACCGTCGCTGACACTTCCATGATCCAACCAATTCTGTCAGATACTTGTGTATCTATGTATTTCCAATATTGTTTCTCGATCCATTTTTGCTGAGATGTGAACTTTCAATGAAGGCTATTTTTATCAAGTGCTAAAGTGAGACTTTCAAAAGAGACTTTCTGAATGGAGGTTTTATCGATAGTGTATGTATTGAGACAAAAGACATATAGGTTGTCACAACGTGGGTGTTGTCATAGAAACAACAGAACGATCAGTCCATTGCGAGAAAAAATATTTTATAGTCCAACAGAAGTAGATTTTGCATTAAGAACTGGCATCCAATTTCATTATTAAATACTGGTTATAAAATCGGATCTGTAGTAGAAATTCTAACCTTTTCTTGTAAAAAATAATACGCAAATTAGAAGTATTGTTGTTAAAGAAAGGGAATGCCTACAAGGGCAGTATGCTGATGACACGTTTATGTTTTTTGGATGGTTCTAGAGAAACTGCCGTTTGTTTGAATGATTAAAGTCCTTGGGCAAGATTTGAACCACGACTGTGCCACAGTCAACCCAGCTGTATAATTGGGGACCTGACAGGATATATGTCGCAATGTGAATACTTTATATCCTGTGCACTTATAAAGGCTGTAACGGATTGTATGCTTCCCAGGGAGTTGAGGAAGTATACAGGGCTGCTGTGCCACTATAGATCCGTGCCGGGGGTAATAATAATTATTGAAACTGCTTTGAGCGCAAAGTGGGAAAGCGTTATATAAAATCATAATTATTATTATTACTGGGTCCTGGTTCGATAAATCGAATTGAATTTCTGTGTCGTATAGTAAAGCCATGTCGCCATTTAGGTTTCAAATATTAGGCAGCATTTATTGTACCTGTGCGCAAGACAAATATATCACGGCGCGCAGAAGCAACGAAGCATCTACGTAATCGATTTTGAGTGATTTATGACGTCATGAAAGAATCAACGAATAGAATCTCACCAAAGTTCTGCGCGACGACTATTATTAGTACAGAACTATTTTACAATAGTGACACACTTGTAAGTACGTCTTGAACTTCGTAGTAAACACAATGATATCGGTTGTATATCCTTTAGTTCTGCCACTAGCCGTAGTTGCTGCAGGTAAGTGACAATAATGTGTTATTGATAAAGATGTGGGGTTTTTTTATCTTTACATCACTGATTCAGAGTCGTCTTATACCGTTGATTTACTGATTTATAACGTTTCTGAGTACAATAACATGTAACCTTGTACGATATCTATATAGTACGTATACAGGGAGGCATGCATATAATGACTTTGAATACAAAGATATACACTAAATACATATCGAATTATTATCTATCGTTAGTAAAAATACCAAATTATTGTTGTGATAAAAATATTATCTTTTCCGTCTCTCTCTCTCTCTTTCTCTCTCTCTCTCGCTCTCTCTCTCTCTCTCTCTCTCTCTCTCTCTATTTCATCTCTCTTATCAACATCATCATCATTATCATTTCTACCTTTTTACTCTTCCCATTTGATTCATTAGGAGAAGGTGGTCATGAGGATGTTACGTCACAGAAATCAATACCTAATACTTCTGATGTTACGTCACAGATATCAAAACCTAACACTTCTGATGTTACGTCACAGATATCAAAACCTAACACTTCTGATGTTACGTCACAGATATCAAAACCTAACACTTCTGATGTTACGTCACAGATATCAAAACCTGACACTTCTGACAATTGGTAAGTTAATAAAAGTTATTTTAATCTATCAATTTAAATCATCGTTCGATTGAAAGCAAAATATTTCATAATTGTAAGATCTTTCGAAAACATTTTGTCATTTTAGTTTGGAAAATGTTAACGTTGATCTCCAAGAACAGAAACCCGAGGAAAACGTAAACGTACGAAGAAAGGGGCCATTCTGGCGTTTCTTCCGTCGTATTGGTAAATGTATGAGAAGATTGTTTGGTTGCAAACCACGTAAAGATCGAAGAAAGAGGAGAGATGGTGCATCAGATGAAGATGAAGAAATTAAAGGAGATGTGAGTAAATTAAATCATATGTTGACGATATTTATAGAACTTGTCAAAGTGACAACAAAATAGTCAACTGTGTATGGCAAGCCGTTCAGGCCAAAAGTATTATTTCATTTTAGCTATAGTATTTTATATTTTTCGTTGTTGCAAACTAATTTTAACCGTTTAGGTTTTGTTTTTCGATGGCACCCACACTTTTATTCCATGTTAACATTTTTTAATTCAAACAAGTTTTCATTTATTTGATATTATTGTTTTATTTTTCGTCAAACCAGAATTTGTTTTTAAGGATTTATATAAAATTGAAAGTCAAAATATATTTTTTATTAAAGTGGTTTATTTTTCAACTTTTTTGTTCAACTTTTTTTCAACCTTTTTTCAATTTTTTCAACTTTTTTTCCAACTTTTGAAAAGTTTCGTGCCATATACGTGAGAGAATATCTATCGTACGTTGACGATCTTTAGAGAACTTCAAGTTGTCATGGTGACAACAAAATATTCTACACTACGCATTCTTGGTAATTTAATCCTTGTGATGACTTATTTGGATTTCATCAATTACAAAAAGTTGTAAATTCAATTTTATTTAAATCAAAACCTTCCATCTTTCTAGAATATGACCCTTTCTGATTCACAACAACCAGTGGACTGTAAAGACACAGAGTTAGAAGATATTGAAATTCATGGAACTGAACATGATGTCGATTCTGATAGCCCTAAACATGATGTCGATTCTGATAGCCCTGAACATGATGTCGATTCTGATAGCCCTAAACATGATGTCGATTCTGATAACCCTAAACATGATGTCGATTCTGATAGCCCTAAACATGATGTCGATTCTAATAGCCCTAAACATGATGTCGATTCTGATAGCCCTGAACATGATGTCGATTCTGATAGCCCTAAACATGATGTCGATTCTGATAGCCCTAAACACGATGTCGATTCTGATAGCACTGGTAATAGTGTAAAGACTGAAGATTTAGCAGGTAAGGTAAAATTCCGATCTCATTTGTAACCTTAACTTTTGGGTATGTCTTTGCAACAGCTACACCAAGCACCAAGCCTCAGACCAATATTTTCTATAGTGAAGTTAGACTAAGCTATTGTTTGGATAATGCGCGAATGAGTTACAAAGTATTACACACACACACACACACACACACACACACACACACACACACACACACACACACACATCCAGACATAAAACGCACGTTTTGTGTATGTATGTATGTATGTATGTATGTATGTATGTATGTATGTATGTATGTATGTATGTGTGTGTGTCTGTGTGTGTGTGTGTCTGTGTGTGTGTACGTACGTACGTGGGTGCGTGCGTGCGAGTAACACATGTAAATATACTAGAATATAATTGAAAAGAAATAGGCCAAGAGTGGCAAGACTTCAATTTACGAAATTTTAAATTTTTTTCCCCAGAGCTTCCAGAACACGAAATTGCAGTAGACACATCAAGCAAACTAGGATCGGGCTCCTTCGCTAATGTATACATCGGGTACACGTGGGGAAGGCGATCTCCATGTGCCATGAAATGTTTTAACAAAAAATACCCTCATAAAGGCAGCACCTACGCACGACTAATTGACAACGAATTTAACATTACCCGGTAAGTTTAAAAACATGACGTCTTATGCAGTAAACCTATTTAAAGACATGACTGTAAGACAACATTACTTCTTCAGACCATATTTGGTACGGTATTAAGTTTTGGAATGGATGACCAGTAAGAATGTGAGAGTTGTGTTACTATGACAACGTTAACGTTCGTATATCTGCAGACAGTATGTCTGTAACTAATGAAAGTTGCAAAATCAAGATACAAGAAAAAATAAAACACTACCGAACAGCTGATACAACTGAGTATAAAATTATTTGACTTTTAATGGTTAGTTTGATTGGTGGGTGAATTGATTGATTGATTGATTGATTGATTGATTGATTGATTGATTGATTGATAAATTAATTTGTACTCGATTTACATAGTACTGGAAACATTACTAAGAGAGTGTTGATGTGTTTAATAACATAACATCATTTTCATGAAACAAACTTTTTTTTTTAAATGTTGGAGAGAGTAGTGAATTTAGAAATGTGCTGCTACTAAAAGTTGAAATTAATGTTACAATCGTGTTTTTTTTCTTCAGAAAACTGCAAAGTCTACATTGCGAAAACGTTGTCAAGTTTTATGGTGTCTGTCGTGAGTTCGAAGATGGACCGACCATTGCCCTGGAAATTGTATATGGTTTAGATTTAGATATCCTAGTATACAGTAGAACTGATGTAAGTAGAGATATACTTGTACTATGTATGCATACAGTGAAATTGTACTCGTTTTGAATTCAGAAATCGTAGTGACCAATACAAGTGAAAAGTCTCAATTTAAAGAATGCTGAAACTAATTGTGTTGGTGCTAATTTAAATCTCTCTCTCTCTCTCTCTCTCTCTCCCTCCCTCCCTCCCTCCCTCCCTCCCTCCCTCTCTCTCTCTCTCTCTCTCTCTCTCTCTCTCTCTCTCTCTCTCTCTCTCTCTCTCTCTCTCTCTCTCTCTCTCTCTCTCTCTCTCTCTCTCTCTCTCTCTCTCTCTCTCTCTCCCTTACAGTTGTCTTTCACCACCAAACTCAAACTATGCCGTGGTTTCGCCAATGGTATATCTGCTTTACATAGGCATGGTATAATACATAATGACATTAAACTGGACAATGCTTTAGTAAGTATTTTAGATTTAAGCTATTATTATTTTTATTCAAACTTGGATTTATTTATTTATTATTCAATGTTTTTTATTTTATTTAGTCTTGGGCCTGTACACCTTAATATTACAATGAATATCATTTTTCTTCAGGTCCAAATCAAGCCAGACATGGTGGTGAAAGTTTCAGACTTTACATATTCAACATTGATCGAAAATCCAGAGTATCCTTATGGTGGTGCAACGGGATACAAATCACCCGAAATGTTTAGAAAACGACCACCAGCTGCTAGTACAGCCAAAGACATCTGGGCACTCGGGTGCAGCATGGCTGAAGTAGTCTGCCTCGAACTGCCCTATTATACCATCGCTAGAAACAAACACATAGAGGAGATGATGACGTCAGTACTGGAGGGAGGCAAGAGTACCGTGCCTATGAACATCGAACTTTTAGAGAAAGGACCATTCAGAGAACTGTGTGAGCTATGTTGTGTCATGGTCCCCTCTGATCGTCCCAGTGCCCTGGTTGTACGTGATACTCTGGATGAGATCTTAAAGTTGACGGACTGAGAGTGGAGTCGCGTGTGTGTGTGTCGTGCTTTTAATTTTACAATTTATATATTCAATTAAACAAATACACAAATAACCATATACATTTGTGTTGTTTATTTCTTTATTCATTTCTATACATACAACATTTTGAATAGTAAATAACTATAACGATCGCAGACAAAGGCATTGTTTTTCAACATAACCTTGTAATTCTATTTCACATCTGTTTCCAAGTAGAGTTCATCGTTGAAACCACAATGTATAGAGAATTGACTATCAAATCATCCACGAACAGAGAAAGTATAGTTGAGGGCGCCCACTTCTTGGACCAATGTTCTACTGTACACCATACATAAATTGAAGCCTCAACATTTTTTTCCAACGTATATTATTTTTATTATTATTAAAAGAAAATTATTTAGTAGGGTGAATGTCTCGTATTAAACGTTCTATAATGACTCAATTAAGATCACACATACTCATACTGTGAGATTTCTTTGACACTAATTTTTATGCCTAAGACAGAAAATTTTACTTTTCACAATAGTCCCAAGCTGTTAATTTATAGAGCCTTCAGTATTTACAAGGGGATCTGTTAAGAAAAACATGACCCTCCCCCATTCTCCATTTGTAAAAAGCGACCTTCCCCTTCGTCTCATTTTGTAAAACATGACCCCCCCCCCATGACAATTGCATATACTGAACGTTAATCAATATTCCCATTATATGTATACATACAAATTAAATAATTTAGACTCTGTATTGGAAAGCAATGTTTGTACATATAAAGTGACAAACAGTAAATGACTGGCTAGTTACCTTTCTCTTATAATCATACACAATCTAATTAGTATCTAAAACGTGCTTTCCATGTTGTGCATACTCTGCCTGACCTGGTCACTTGTAAATATCATTGTCATCATCATCACCTTCACCTTCAGTTAATGTATCACTGTCCGTGTTCTCTATGACATTCAAAACTAAATCATCATCATCAGCATCAGCATCATCATCATCATCATCATCATCATCATCATCATCATCATCATCATCATCATCAACACCACTACCACCACCACCACCACCACCATCACATTTTAACAACAACATTTACGGACAGTGTGAGTGATAAGGTGAGGTGGTTCACTCAACAAAATGCATCGTATTACTAGTATTAAACAATTTTCTTACTATATATGGTATGTAAAGTACTCGAAAAATAAGAGTCGAGTGCTCATCAAATTTTAAATCTCAAAACGCACAAAAAAAATTGACAGTAATTGAAACTTCAATTTGGTCACAAAACTACGGATTGTAAAATGTGACCCCCCCCCAATATTGTAATGCGAAATATGACCCTCCCCCAAGAACAGGTTTGTAAAATGTTACCCCCCTGAAAATAGTGAAGGTTCCGTTCATTAGTGTCGTTCTTCCATTGTTTTGCGTCGTATATATCTGTTTTATTCAACGTGTTCAGGTACAAAAACTAGACTACAAGGTGTTCCTATTTCTTCAATATTATGATATCTTATGTACAGACAGACAGACAGACAGGTGGGTAGGTAGGGAGGGCGGTAGGCAGGCAGGCAGGCAGCAGACAGACAAACAAACATACATACATACATACATACATACATACATACATACATACATACATACATTCATACATTCATACATACATACAGACAGACAGACAGACAGACAGACAGACAGACAGACAGACAGACAAAGGGTTGTATGTGCGTGTGCATGTTTGTATGAATGTATTGTCCGAGATCTCAACAAATGAATAACAGATAACACGTGTAATGCACGAAACTATATAATTGTAGATGAACTTTATTTGGATTAAAAGATAAATAATGACAATAAATTAAGTCATGGCTTGTAATGTAAATAAAAATCGTCTCTAAATTATATTTCGAATGTATCTTTCCAACAAAATCACGTTACTATATGTTATACATGTATTGATTTTTTTCACAAGAGTTTTTAGTCCTGCAATCTCCAAATGCCATAATCTAATGTCTTATAAACAGACACACTGGTTAGTGCACATAGTTCACGGCGTCAATATTGATAGTTTTGTATCAATGTACACCGTCTTGTATCAGTGTGCCACATCGTAGACCCTCCACCAACGTTGGTGGAGAGTCTATGGTTATGTAGATTGCCTGGATGTCAATATGTACACTGGGAATTGACAGTCTTGTATCAGTGTGCTCCGATGGTGGAGAGTCTATAGTTAGGTAGATTGTCTGAATGTCAATACGTACACTGAGAATTCAATAGATGCAGGATTACCCACTAAATATCTTGACGTGCTTCTTGATTTTCTTCCTACAAAGTGGACACTGTTTGACTTTCCTGGCACAATGTGAACACAGACAAAGATGACGACATGGTCCAGTCACAATATTCCTTTCCCTTTCCATGCAAATAATACAACAATTAATGTCCATTGTTTTCCCATCATCTTCATCATCTTCATCGTCCGATGAATCACTGTCTGTCATCTTTTCTAGACAGTCTTCAAGAGAACGAATCTTCCTTCGTTGGCTTCCGACGTCACTCCATAACTTTTTGTTTTCTTGAGCCAAGTATTGCTTGTCCACCTTCAAACTTGAGATGTCTTGACGAAAGATATCGTTCTGTTGACTGATAATATTCTTTTCTGTCAATTCCATGACAACAGAAATCCTCATCTGATATAATTGGTCTCTTTCCTTCTCTCTCTCTTCTTGCATTTCGTTGTGTTTGGTTGCTATAACGACAAGTGACGTAATAGCAACAGAGATAGTGGAATATAGGAGAATCGTAAGATGAGGTTCGTCAACACAGTACGGTAAAACGACGTACAGTAGTACTGCTAACGTCACTGCAAACCCGGCAACGGGGACGAAACTCTCTGTTATAGGCTGTCCCTTCGACAGAAATGACGGAAATCCAATATCTTCAGAACTAAATGTTGACATTTTGTCTGTGTCTGTGTCTTCAGTGTGGTATTGGACGCACCGTGAGTTTGCAGTGCAATCTCCACATTTGATTTGTTCCATGGTAAATATGAAAGTATCGATACCTCTAATAACGTGCTGGTTCAGGAACAACTGTTGAGCTCTCCTCTACGTGAACGTCTAGTCTTGCTGACTGAGCTGGTTCTGAAATGACGGTAAGAGAACATACCTATATTTATAGAGATATCCAGACGCTTCCATGTCTGCATGTATACCATATTTTTAACATAACAATAAGTTCACTTTCTACATTTCTATGGAAAGTGATTGACACAACTATTGTCATAATGTAACGCCGTTTATAGGTCACACCTCTAGGGCTTCCTTAGATCACATGGTGCTAATATATTCAAGATCTGTTATTCCAATTGAAGAAATTCAATTGTTTTATTCAATATTGCACCCATCATATCCTAGCAATGCATATAGAAGTGATTGACATTTCTGTTACATTGTGTTGGCCATCTCTATCTTACGCTATTCACGACCGTGGTCAAATTCTAAGTTGTTTTTTTCTGTTTCAAAATGTTTAATATAATTATTACATGGAGGTAGGATGGACCGTTGACTGTATTTCTATCTCCAAGATCATTCTATGCTGTATATCTATTACATCTCTCTTATTTTATTTTTATTCACAATTTTACAAAATCAAGGTTATGATTATATTTAATTACTCTAAAATTGATGACAATATTTTAGAGCGACAATGAAAGTGGAGCTGGCGCGATTTATTGTCTGTGACTGTGTAGCCCCTAGATATTCATTTACAGTGAAAACTAGGCAACAACTCACAATTTTGTATCGATATCACCTGCTTCATTCTGTATAGGAATGATTCCTTGTAGATTTATCTCAGGCTAGGGAGTTCATCACAGCATAGTTAGAAATCATAACTTATGGGGTACTTCTAATAATAATAAAAAGTGATTGGAAAGTTAAAGCCTGACTACCTAGATCACATTTTATGAAGAATATCGTGGTGGAATTTCGTTCTGTGTTATGTTGTGAAACACTTTTTTTATTGTACGTGTTAATCACGTGTTGGCGTCATTTGACAAGTGAACCAGATTTACATATTATCCCAAAGCGTACCATAAATATACAAGTAATTCCTAAAATGTGCATGTCCTTTTTCAGATTCGAAAATATACAAAAAAAATTGCGTTTACTTTTTAAAAATATAATGGTAATTTTTAGTGAGCAAAGTTTGTTACCATGGTGACATTGTTGGGTTTTATGTTAATGTAAAACAGGTTTTTATCGAAGAATTTATTTTTCCGTGAAATTATTGTTGATTTTCAACTCGTATTTCCAAAAGTTCGTGTGATATTACGAATTCGATGTTTTCGTCTTTTGTGCCAAATATCTCCTATTCACAAGGTATACAACTTCGTCTTGGTATGATCAGTTTGAACTTTTTTATTATTATTATTATTATTATTTATTTATAAACGGCAGTGCATCCATTAAATGGCTTTTCATGCAATTGCAAGATAAAACAAATACAATACAAATTTAAAATACAAATATACATAACAGACACAAATTTAAGCTCTGTACAATAGTGACCAACTTGAGGAGAGTGCAAAGGGCATTAAATTTATGAACGTTTGCAGCGATGGATGCCCTGTATCTAAAAACAGCTTGACTAGACTATGGACCTGGATGTTGTTGTTACCTAGATTTTACATTAGTCCGTACACGTAGTTTGAGGAGAATCCAACCGTTCAAGGATTTTAAGCCGTTGTTCTCGCCTTCGGTCTGTAGATAATTCTTTAATGAAATTTGATTTTCGGGAGAACGGTTGCAATTGACCAAGGAGTCCTCGTTTCATTTATGCTCAGACCACTAACGGATTCATGGAAATATCACCGTCGCTGACACTTCCATGATTCAACCAATTCTGTCAGATACTTCTGTGTATCTATGTATTTCCAATATTGTTTCTCGATCCATTTTTTTCATACTGTCCACTGCTGAGATGTGAAGTGTCAATGAAGGCTATTTTTATCAAGTGCTAAAGTGAGACTTTCAAAAATAGACTTTCTGAATGGAGGTTTTATCGATAGTGTATGCATTGAGACAAAAAGACATATAGATTGTCACAACGTGGGTGTTGTCATAGAAACAATAGAACGATCAGTCCATTGCAAGAAAAGTGGTCCAACAAATGTACGTAGATTTTGTAGTGGTTTTATTTCATACTATGGGTTAGTTTCAGCAATCCCATGTAGGTGGAAAAGGTTAATTAAAAACAACATAGAACGGTTACTAGAGAGTCCAATTCAAACTCTCCCTCCTTCCACCCAAACGTGATACTTGCAAAACAACATACGATAATACTTTGTCAAAAAATGGCACCTCAAACAACATAAATTATAGCATTGAGAAAATGGAGTGAAATATATGGAATTAGCTTAAATATATTCGAGAGCTATTTTGAGTTGCCTTATAAGGAGATGTACTATATTCTGTGTCTGCTTGACTCCGACCATCTCTTTCTAAATTCTACTACCGAACTGACTTTTCGAAACAACAGAGTTTATGTGCGCATGCGGACTGACCCCGGTGACCATTATCGGCGTGATTTGCATACCTGCCAAGCCTCAGTGACAAACGTCTCCTCATAACTCGACCAGTAACAAAATGTTATTGTGGACATGGAAAAGGTAGTCATTTTCTTAGCGATTGCGGTAACTGTTTCATCAGGTAGGTTGCTTACTTTTGATGTGAATGTTTGCAAGGTGTACGGAGCATCATTGAGATAAATATCGTTTTCTAATTCTAGACCTTTCGTTGAGCAGTTTAACCGTTACGGTGAACACGTAAAAAGCGTCATTGGTAACGAGTGTTGAATCGCCACACATGATTCACTTTTTTTTGACACATAGTACCTGTCAATGCTGTGTCATACATAATGTAAACACCTGCCTTGTCTCAGAAGTGTGTCCTACTAGCCTGTCTGCCCGTATAACAGGTTCAGTATTCGCTGGTTGCGGATGACAGACACCATACACAAGAGATCGCTACCAAGTTTACGTAGTGAAGTAAGACTTAGTGCAACTGGAATGTCTATGACGATAATTTTGCGCGGTATTATTACGATATTACCACGAATGGCCATGGCTATCAGTACCATAACTTAAAAGACTGAAATTCGAAGACAGAACTTCGTAGAATATATCCAGCGTTTTAGCTAGAGCATAGGAAAAAAATTAGCGTAATGTCTACGTTTCTTCGGCTTTTCAAGGAAACACTTTGTTTTTGTATCTACCAGAACCATGCACACTGACCTTCTTGAAGCGGCCACATACAAAGCGTGTACAAAACCTCACACAACCAACACAACCATAGTTTTATTGGACAATACGAGATAAAAATTGCTGTTTTTCAGTAGATCGAAATGTTATTTAACTCAAAAATTGATTGAATGAGTACCTGATTGATCCAAATATTGATTTAGTCATTTTTCTAATGTAAATTAATAACAAAACACACAGTTCTAGAGTGAACTTGACCTTAGTTTACACATGGATGCATCTCCCTATATACATCCATGGTCTACATTATGATTGACAAACCAAACCAAACAATACTATCTTGACAACTGTGTACCAGATATTTTAACCGAATGTGATTTTTAGTGATATAGTGCTTGCTGGAAAATTGGCATGGCAAATATTTATTGGGTGATAAAGTACATGTCATCGAATATGTAAATACATGATGATGACACAGCTTGTTGGTACATAATTTTATTTTCAACCAAGTATGTCTTCTGTTTTCACTATGTTGTTGTCCATAACTAAACTACACCATGACTTCAATCACACAAATCAAACCTCCTCTCCTATCACAGTCATACAGTGTATACTTTTGTCACATGATGTCAATTACAAGCTAGACTTTGTATATAACTGTTGTGATGTGTCTCCTGTATATGGGTTGTCCTGATACTAGAAATATCAAAGGTCTGTTTGTATAAAAAATTCCCCTTTGTTTGACTTCCACCAGACACAAATTATACACATCCAATAATTCAACACTGGAAAGACCCATCATTATATTATTCATATGATGGGAGTTCTGAAGAAAATTTTGAATTATATTTGAAAATGTATTTTTTTTTTTTGGCCGGACATTTTCATAAGGTAAGACAACTCAGTTGTACCCAGTCTAAAATTTATGAAAAATAAAATGCACCCTTTTGATACAAGTGGTTGTCCAAAATAGAGAGATGAGTGCTTTATATGGTGTAAAGAAAATGTATATTCATTCTTGCAAAGTATATTATAGTTTAGATTTGTATGAGTGCTTTTAATCTAAGTGGTAGCCATGGAGATTATTGACTGGTGTATTTGCTAAACGAACTCACATACATTGTTAGTGAATGCCAATAAAATGTTACAGGGAATTAAAAACAAACATTGCCAGATATTCCATTTATAAATAAGTAATGCATTTGTTTTATATGTAAAGTGTGTTGTATGTTAACAATGTACCTAAACATATATTGGTATTATAATTTATCTAAGTTTTACAGAATCTGTTCCTGCTCTGTTATTTGGATTCCCAAACCTTGGGAGAAAAAAAATGTGACTATGTATGTTTAATTGTATCTGTTCATAGGCCTACAGTGTTTTACATGTGAATATGAAGATTCCAATATCCAATGTAAAGGTAGTAATGCTGTGAAGTCATGTAGCTCCACACAGGACAGATGTCTGACTCAGACAATATGGTCATGTAAGTATATTGATATACAACAAATGACTATCCTACGCAGCAAATACAGAGAAACACATGTTATTTACCGCTTGCATGTTCCCACAATAGCGGGAATTGGTGGTAAAAGGGTTAAGACAATATGGTCATGAACATGTAAGTATATTGATATACAACAAATGACTATCCTGGACAGCAAATACAGAGAAGCATGTGTTACTTTAAGACAAATTGGCAGAGCTAATAATATTGCCGAACATGTAATGTGTGTATAGCAACTTACTGTAATATGGGTGATGTGTATGAAAATGTAGCAGTTAATATAGATAAGGCAAATATTTCTTGTCATGATATATTTATAACATTTCTCATTCATTATCCATGCTATTCTATTATGTTGTACTTTTATCCAGCAATATGCCGTTGTTATACTAATAAAGCAAAATGGCCTACACATAATGACTTCCATGATTCAGCCCACAGCTTAACAAAGAAAACATGCGGCCTTTCAATATGAGAATGCCATCTCTTACTTTGCTGTTAGTAAAGCAATCAACTGAAAATATCTTTCTTGAATACAAACCAAACTCCATTATACACTCAATTCTCCCAGTAATTGAAGGTGAAATGTATACTCTACTTAAAGTGCATGTATGTATTTTTTTCATGTTTATGTCTAAAAATATGTTACAATATTTCATGGAACTCATTTATATTCATGGAAGTCCTGTATTTATTTCAAAACATGTGACAGTATTTCATGGAACTCATTTATATTCATGGAAGTCGTGTATTTATTTCAAAACATGTGACAGTATTTCATGGAACTCATTTATATTCATGGAAGTCCTGCATTTGTTTGATTCACTCATATTTTCCTTTCCTGTAACAGCTTAATTTAATGCGGTAGTTTTACGGTTAGTTTTTGAGCTGTTTCCATAGTACTGTACTGATATTCCCATAGGTATTAAAAAAATCTGTTTTTTTACTGATACTATAATAAAATAAAAATGACTACATTCTAGTTACTATTTCTCCTCGGGACGAGATTATTATATTATTTATCATAGACCTATTTATTTTCTTTTTGTTGTTACAATATTATATGTAAAATAATGTAATCCAGCGGTAGTTACATTTTCACCCATTCAAAATAATATTTTATATTCATCCATTCAAAATTTTAATTTAAATGTATAATTTCAAAATTGTGTTTGGTGTACACACCTGACATGTTTTATGTGACAGCGTGTTAACATAAAGTAATGTGTATTGCAATGAATTATTCATTGCTGTAATCAGTGTGCCTTCTAAGCCGATTTGACATCCGACTGACACACAGCTCAGCTTTTTGTGACCCGCCAAAATTTGGTGATCCCCTATCCTAATAATCCTCTATAAGGTAGCTCACAGGAAAAAACAATTTCTATCAGTTTGGCCAACAACACATTTTTATTATCATTAATTTAGAAGGCTAAATGCCACCAATAATACAAAAAGTGGTGAAATAAAGTGAGCATATTGCTGAGATTGTCAGTTATGTATTATTTTTCGCAAATGTAGCAGGGGATTTCGTTTTTTATTGTAATTGTCAATTCACAGTCCATCATTTCATTATCTAAATGGTATGCAGACTGGCAGTTAAATAATACAGTGGTTCTTTTCTAGCTCTATCCTTTCCATTTTTTATTTCCTTTTAGAAGTGTCGAACAGAATATTAATTCAACCTGTGCACAGATTATTGAAGTGGCCATGAGGATGAGGATTGGGTATTTTATTTTGGATTTTTTAATTTATATTTCTCAATTTTATCATGGCTTCCTACTTGAGAAATCAATGTGAAACAACATACACCAGGTCTGTGTTTGTATCTCAATGCATTGCAAAAAGCTACAAGATGTGTAGTGTACATACAATAACAAACATTTTACACATTTATTAATCTTCTGCAATTTATTGAATTACAAACAAAGACTTGGCATATATTGTTTCACATTGGTTGATTTTTTCAAGTTGGAAGCCATGATAAAATTGTTAGATAAATTAAAATCCAAAATAAATACCCAATCCTCATCCATATGGCCTCTTTAAAATAATCTATGCATGTTTTAACAACTAGTGATATTCATTTTCTTTGCTTCTCACAGACCTCATTTTTGATAAGGACAGTAGATTTATAGGAAAGTCTTCTGAGATGACAGGTTCTGTATTTGTGTATTTTTTGATTGGTGATGACAGTCGTAAATATTGAATTGTGTACTCTTTGTTTTTACAGCAACAAGGGAAAAGTTACGCATAGACAAGGAGTGTGCATCACAATCGGGCTGTCAGGAAGCAACGGAGCAGTTATCCAAATCATATTGGTGCGACAAGGGTAAAGATGCATGGGGCTGTGTAGAATGCTGTAATACAGATCTTTGTAATGAGAGTATAGCATCTACTCTCCATCACATACCCACAATCAGTTTGGTTATGACAGTACTAACCACTGCAGTGTTGCTATAACATATAATCCGTCAAGCTTGATTGATGGGGACGATAGATAGACAACAAAAAAACGCCACCCAAATATGATAAATAGTCTGGTGTGTACAGTCCATCATTGAAGATGTATATAATGGTATACTAGATTATTATAACCCAGTATATGTAAATAATGATGAATTATTGTTCTTAAACCATCATGTTTACAATATTTACATGCATGGTGCCTTAAATCATATTTTTGTTTTAAAAAAAACCCTAAATTTTCAAAAGATTACAACTCTTTTGGTCACTATTTTCAGTTGATTATAATCTGTCATAATTTTCTGTCTGTTTGACTACTGTTGTATATTTCAATATTATACTGATTATAATATCAATATGCAAATTTTTCTACAATAGAACTTCAAATACAATATAAGAGTTACGTTTTGCTGATTGCTAGATGTCAAATCATAAAACAATACATGATAACTGCTCAGATAATTTGGGAGATGCAAAGTCTCTCAGTTGTTGATTTACGAGATATTCACTGCAAATTATTGCATATGATGAAAATTTTTTTTGCCTAAAAATATCAAACATGAAATTTCTGTACCAATCAATATGCGTTCAGTGTTTGCACCTGTCTTGTGTAAATTTAAGAAAAATGTTCTTCCTCTGTATTTTCGCTCTTCAGAAGACAACAATTTTACAGTAAGACAATTAATTGCACTAATTTGACCTCATAATGACTATTATGCGTAGCAATCAATTAGGTTATCAACTAAAAGTTTAAGTGATAATTATTGGATTAATGTAGATAGGGAATAAATTATTCAGGTAGGCCATGTATTGAGAATTTTATATCATCAAGTCCTCCATCATTAAAAGTCTGTGACAATTGAAACATGATTCAACATCTTTCCAAAAAATAATTTTATTTCCTCATGAATGATAGCACAGATATAATTCTATCATTTCACAATTTGTCTTCAATCAGTCATAAAATTGTTGAGTTTTGATGCTACATTGGATATGTAATCACAAGGTGCTATTTATAGTATTTTTGCTTTGATGCATGAAAACAAAAATATTGTGGAATAATATATCGTCATTAAAATCAGCTGTATTGATTGTACAATTAGATATTATTCCCCAATGTTTTTCTTCGTTCAGCCAAAGAAAATATGAGTGACCTAAGGGGCCCTTACTTGTCACTACGAGTTGCTAGACCAGTAGTGACAACCCTTAGGTCACAAGTATTTTCCAGCTGAATGTTCAATGAAGAAAAATATTGGGGAATAATATAATAATACCATTGCCAGTAATATTTTTTAAAACGGGGAAAGTAGTGGCAATTTTGAACATTTTGACTGATATGTCAACACAGCAGAACCAGGGATGTATAGACACGCGTGGTCGTGATGTAGTACAACCAGAGTATATATTCCATATTTTTCGTTGAACCTGGCTCGTGCATGGTATAATCCGTAATATGTTGACAAAGAGGTGGACATCTTCCCATAAAATGTCTTCCAAATAGTGGAAAATTATATTGATCATTGATTCACCCTTACATTTTTTATTTCAACAATATTCCTTTAATGTTTGAAATTATTTCCTCAGCAGTATACCCTCTAAGCCAATTTTATGCACCACTGACTGACACAATTTCTAGTGACACATCAAAATTTGGTGTTCCCCTATCTCTTACTATGTGGCATGGTGACTCATAAGCAATGCCAGTTTGTTTTTATCATTTTGACTCACAACAACAAAATTTGGCTATCAGTAGTACTGTAGGCCACACTGCTCCTCAACGGTGGCTTTATTTAAAGAGAAAGTTGACCCAAATAAGTATGTAATTTTGTAATGAATTGATAATTTGTAGAACCAAATGATTTATATACATTTTACCATGTTTATGTTTTTTATTCAATTATCCATTAATACAACTGTTTATTACTTGACCTTTATAATTTAACGATTTACAATATCTGACGACCAATTCATTAAAAAAAATTGTTTTTGCTAAGGGCAATAAGTAGGTAAAATGTACCAGAGATCACCTCCTCCCCCTAGTCCCCCCCCCCTATCACATGCATTCCCCATCAAATTAAAAGTAGTATGGCTACCTGAAATCGCCCGTTCTCCCTAATCTTATTAAAATTAAGAAAAATGGAAGACAAGTTATAAGACAGTTGTGCATTTACAGCAAAAAATTTCGATAATTTATACAAACATGATAATTTGTGTGATATACCACACTTTTGTAGGAATTCTTAATGTAGGAATTGTGTAAAAATGAAGTAGAGGACCTTAGGATGATTTTTTTTCTATTTCTCATTACCCGACTGACCCAAATTTTCAGCTCTGACATCAAAATATAATTTGCATCTGCCCATAATATTTTGCAGAATATGATTCTGGCAAGAATAAGCTAGTGTCTAGACTGTCGATGTCAGCTAGTCATGGTGGCGATGACAACACTTGCTCATGAACAGAGCATGTTTTCATGATGGAAGTTATTCGGGGGCGGGGGGGGGGGGGTGAAAACATGACAATTGTATAGAGAAGCTGGGAAAAGGCTTGTTACCAGGAATCCAATAAAAAGAAGATAGAGAGGAGGAAAAGGAGATGTAGAGAAACACGATGAAGATGATTTTATTTTTTTTTAATCGACTGACCGACCCATAGTTGCCATGAAAAAGTAATGAGAAACATTTTTAAAAATAGGGTCACCTGTAAAGAGATATGAGTGAAGGTACATAATTAAATTAACATGTCTATGATCAACATTTGATGACAAAGATTATCAGAAATTGTTTCTTAGTTTTGATGTCTTAGAATGAATTATCATTTGTATAACTACAGTATTGTAAATTCCTTACTTTCAGTTTTTTGAGAACAAAGACACAACATCAGACCAGGTCAATGTCTTGATGCAGTGGTAGATTTAGTAAGGTGAAAAAAAAAGATAATTTGTGTGTTCTGATAACATGGCCTCAGAAAATAGGGTAGGTAGGTCGGGGTCATATTTTATTTTATTTTATTTTATCTTTTTTAATTGTTTTTAGTTTTTATTTTTTTAAATATTGCGTCGACCTAAAAACAAAAAAATGAAATGTCGATCAGAATAACCCTTCTGTGATAGTTTATTTTATTTTTAAAAATCTTTTTAATTGTTTTTATTTTTGATAAATATTGCTCGACCTAAAAACAAAAGAAACCTGAAATGTCGGTCAGAATAACCCTACTGTGATTTATTGAAATATAATGTACAGGCATCATTTGAAAAGACATACATGAAGCCTATGAAGGTCAGGAAGACAAAGAATTAGTCATCATTTTGACTTTTATTTTATTTGATTAAAAATGTTTAGGGTCATCGGCTTAAACTAGGATCAGTCATGTTATCGGAAACACAATTTTCAAATTTTTATATATTACTATTTTCCTACTTCAAGATTCTTTCACTGATTCAGCAAGATGTTATTTACAATATCCTATCTTCCGATTGCTTCTATCTTCTTCTTGTTAGTCTGTCCTTTTCGAGTCTCAACCGTTCAAGTACCTGTATTATGCAAATTATGTAAATAAGCACTTTGATTTACGTCAGCCATATTGATGTCTCCCAAACAATGAAAATTGATTTTATGTTTAGTAAGGGATCGTTGATTATATAAAAAAATGATGCATTGCAAACCTAATACTTTGTAGTATGGCATTAAGGAGGGGTAACATTCATTTTGTGTACATCTGTGTGTTTTGAAAATTTGCTGTGACAAAATTGAATTGGTCATACAATTGTTTATGTGCAAATACTGTCTCTTTGCTGTTCCATCACCAACAAGGAAGGAATTCCATTTGCTGTGCATCAGATTTTATCATCGATGACATCTAAGGGAATAGAAATGAGATTGTTAAGTGTTCAGAAAAACATTCATAATAATCATATGCAAAGTTGTCTATTTAATATTCATATTTATTTTTTGAATATACAAAAATGTATCAATTTACCCATTTCATGTTTTTATTTCTCTATTTTCAAAAGACTCATTTAGTTCATTAACAGCAATACAATGTTTTGTTTCATATATTAATCAAAATACATATTTTTGTCACATTTTTAAATTACGTGTCTTTTCATAATTTTTCAAAAGCATAAATTACAGATTGTGAGTAAACCTTTGTTATGATGGTGTTATTTTTGTAATGTCGTTGCTGTACATGTATTATTACTTTTGTCAAGTTTTTTGCTGCATAAGTTACATTATGCTCCCGCCCTCCTATGTAAATAATATTTTTACTCTCTTTGTAATATTTTATTTATCAAATGAAGAAAATAATTTTTGGCCAATTGAGACAATACATCTTTGCACTTTTTGTTCTGTAAGATCTCCTCCTGTCCATTGTCTATAAAAACTATGAATTATGCAAAGCTTTGAAATGTGTGGTCCATATGTATGTATACTATTGTTCCTTCAATATTAAACAAGCCTGTTCTCTTGTGTTTCAAAAAATTACTAATAATTTGACTATAAATGAAAGATGTTCCTGTCATCATTATATTTCCAAAGCTAGTGTATATATATTTTATGTAAAGTACTGAGTTAATAAATACAACTGATCATCAAAATCCTTGCTTCAAGTTTCATTTGAAGATTCGAAAAACAATGATACTTGATAAAGATGTGCATAGCTATGTTGTGTGTGTGTGTAGAGGGGGAGGGGCCACATGTGGGTAGACCCTTAATGGTGTACCCAGGCTTTGGCATTTGGCTTAATTGACATACTGGCTTGGTTTGGATAGCTTCTTGTTAGTTAAAAGACCAAGATAAGTCTTGGCTATTTAGTGATTGTGTTGTCCTGATTTTTTCCTGGTACTTTAGTGACACATATGAAAATACACAGCAACAAGGAAACCACAGTGTGTCACCAATTTAGTGCTATATATTAGCAGTGAGTTCCTTTTCTTGTCATGGGTAAGTTTTACTCTACTTTTGCCAATATACAAACCATTAATACTGTGGGTATTCATACTTCTCTTCAAACATCTCACCAGCTACGTTATTATTACATACAGGTGGGGGAAGGGGGGCATTCAGGTCAGAATGGTACACAATACATGAATGTATTTATTTTTTCCTTTGAGTATTATGTACATTTCTTACTTGTCTGTGGTCAACTGTATCTCATACATACACACAATGATTTGATTGTCTATGAACTAAAGTCTTCATACTGGTAATTATATCTTTCAATGTATCAATCGCTTCCTTGGTTCAAGTGAAATCAATAGCACAGTTTTGAATTATCTTCCATGCTGATGAAGCCATATTTACCACAACTTTGCTCAATAGCAAATGAAACCTTCAGATGATTACCAATAACATTGTCTATGCTCAGACCTATTTTAGATTTGACTGAAGACAATCCGAGAAATCAGATTAGTGTTGTTTAATTAATTTCATATTTAAAATCGTGGAAGCTGTATTTCCTGTATCTGTCATCGTTTTCCCTCACGCTATCGTTTCTTTGTCCATTAGAAAACGCCCTCAACGGTCTTGTGTAAGTTTTCGTTTCTTTTTCATTTTTGTCTTTCACTGTGCTCCTGTATGCGCGAGTGAGAAACCCCCCTTAAGGGAGCGATCAGTTTTTACAGCCGGGGGGGGGCAAATCAGAGGGGGGGTCACCTTAATTTGGGACTCAAAGAAGGGGGTCATCATTTTTACGAAGTGAATAAAGGGGGGGGGGGTCACCTTGTTTTCAACTAAACAAAATCATGAGCCACGCTCCTGTACTTAAATGTTCATACATTTAATATCATAAATAGGCCAAAGCCCCTAATAAGCTCGCACAGCTGAGTAGATTCATTTGTGAGCTACTGCCTCACGATGATATCATAGATAGCGCTCTAGGCGTAGAGATTGCACTTCGTATATAGAACACGCATGTGTAGTCATTGTCCCGTAATGCATCCTTGGGTAAAACCACCAAAAAACATTGCATAGTATATAGGACATGCATGCGTACTAGTCATTGAGCCACTATGCTGCCGCTTGCAGGCGCTGTGCAAGCTATTAAACAAAACAATGTATGTGCATAAAATAAACCATAAACAAATAGCTATAAATATACATTCAAATATAACAAAAACTCTGTCTCTTGATACATCCAATACATATGGTATGGCATCACTACACTGCACCATGGCTTTTGTTAGAAATGACTTCTCGCTATGCCATGAGTTGCATTGTGTCATCTTGTGGTAGAAAAACTTGCTTGTGTAGCTGTACATGTAACACATAAGAAATGGAATACCTTAAGATTTACTGGCTTTAAAATATGTTGACCTGAACATGTGGAATTGCTCACAAACATAACCAATTTAGGACAGTTTGAAATAATATGTGGCAAACACTGTGACTAAAAGTGCCTGACCCAGCCTGTGTCTAGATATTGGATATTCAATGTCCATGTATATAGTTAGTCTAGTTCCTATATATTTTTGTACATCTAATGTATGATAACTGCAATCATCTCCATTAGAAGTCCCAAATTGATTTATGGTTGAGATCAATAGTTCAATGTAAGGTAAAAACTAAATTCTTTTAGTGTGGGGTGGGGGTGAGAGGAGGTCTTTTATAATGAAATCTGTTTTGTACCCCAATACAAACAATTCTAAAAATGTCAGATTGAAAAATGGGAAAACATTTGTTATGCATGGCACTAAAATACATTATTGTGCCAATAAAAAAGCTATTTTTCCTCACTACATACTGGCTTTGTATTCATAGCACTACATAATACTACATACTGAATTGAAATTGATTGTGCTGTGTGCAACAATTTTACCAATTTAGTTAGAAGGGGATGGGGAAGGGGTTCTGAGGCCTTACTAAAAGAATTAGTTTTTTTTACCTACTGATCTCACCCCTAATGTGTTGATTTATCATACATGTACAAATTATTGAACTGTTACTTTGCATAGCTATAGTACGAACTACATGTCTTATCAATACTCAATCTAAGAGATATCCTAGAACTTTTGGTTACTAAAACATGAATATTTTGTATGTCCGTGAACAGACAATCATACTTCTCATAGGGTTCCTATCTAAAGAGCTTTATACATGTGAAACAATGGATTTTGGTTAGCAATTTACCAGATACACTTAAAATTACTGAAAATGTAACATGTAAAATTAACTATGCAGTGTGCGGTATTATGCTTTGAGAATAGAGTGTCTTTTGCAAGAACAAAAATAGTGTTTCTTGTCAACAGATGGGGGGGGTTATTGTGTTATTTTATTTGTCAGAGGGGGTGGTGGATTGTTTTGTGAATGAATTGCAGGGGGGTCACTATTTTTAAGTACAGCATGAACAAAAAGTCACCGGCCCACCCCCAGCCGTAAAAACTGATCGTTCCCTAATTTGGGTAATTTTGGTGTACGCCTTGTATTGTACCATATGCTAGACAGACGATATAATATGAAAGGTCATACGTGACTTGTAGATCTATCTCACACCATGATTTCATTGTTCCAATTTTTTTGAATTGCCACGTACTTGTTACTCAACGCTCGCGAGATTTGTCAGTCTAACATTCTAGGTCAAACCTCTCCTAAAAAGTTCGACGAGATGGGTTGGTACTTGTGCCTAATAGTAATACGCCTCTGGTATATCTTCAGGTTCACAAATCGTACCCACTCTTCACACAATCTGTGATGCGAATCATCCATTCCAACACCCTTTTTTTCTGTTTCAAATGATTTACATGTTGTTGCGTGTTTGTCTGAATTCTGTGGAAATTTCCATGCAAATTGCATGTAGGACGTACGTAGACAGATTGTGCTAATTTACAGATTCGGCGTACTTCCGAGGGTCACCAAACTGTTTCAAGGTCCACATTGGGTTAAGAATTATTTGAGGTTGGCAGACATATAAATTATTCCATCAACCTAAAAGTTTTAGCGACAGTGGATTCAGTAGAGAATACTCTCGTTTCAGAACAATCAAGTCTTACAATAAAAAAAGAGGACATTTCAGATATTTAGCATCTTACGTGAGTACTACTGTGTCTTCCTATGTTAAGAAAAACAGGAATCATTCAGGAAATTTTCAACTTTAAAATTAAAAATGTCACAGCAGTTCGCAACTTGGACTCCTTAAAGATCATTAAAGAAGAATAACGATGTTGTTGTTGTTGTTGTTGTTGTTGTTGTTGTTGTTGTTTTAATAGAAACTGTGTGTCTTTAAAAAGCAATTTATCTTAAAAGGTGTTTTTTTTAATTTTGAAACGACACGGGGAGTACATACAATGTACCATCCTCTCACTGGG